>NW_025767228.1:547500-779440 GCF_003918875.1 Haliotis rubra | reverse complement strand
CCCGCAAACACACCACATTAGCAGAGGCTAATTTCGCCGTGTGCAACCTGACGCCCAAAACAAATTTTTGATTTCAGTCAATTGTTTCCATTGGATAAGGATGACCAATGAATGCTTAGTTTAGTGTTGTGCAATCTCAGCCAACGAGAAGTCGACTGTCACCCGTGTAATCAATCAAGTAGAGAGAAACAGAGATTTTCACAACATACAGCCTCCTACAAATAAATTTAAAACATCTGTTAAACTAAAAGATGAAAATTACACTGACACCTTTCAAGCTATATTTCATCCGTAACATTAATTGATTTACCGTTTGCTGTGTGCTATTATTTTCTTTCTGGGTTGGGCTATAAATGATTGGTCTGAGACACGTCATGTGAAAATCATTTGAAGTCTCCTTGCTGGAACAGTTTCTAAACCTCGCCTACCAACATAAGAGATCCATTTGAAGCGCTAGCTTTGTTCAGGCTTTTAGACACAATTCAAAAACTTGTCATCTGTCCCACTTCGTGTCTAGACCCGGTGGAAGATACAGGTTAGGAATTTCACTTCAGCAACCCAATCTTGTCGTGAGAGGCCACTAACGGGATCGGGTGGTCAGGCTAGCTGACTTGTCATCGTATCCCATGGCCTGTTGCGTAGATCGATGCACATGCTGTTGATCACTGGACTGTGTGGTCCAGACTCGATTATTTACAGACCGCCGCCATAGAGCTTGAATATTGCTGAATGCGGCGTTAAACAACAATCAATCAATGAATCATGAAGCGAATTTAAGCCGAATTGGTCATTATCCTGGAAGCTGGAACAGTTATTTTATGTGTGATTGGGCCAACACCCTGTACTACGTGTAGCCGACGACTGATTGAAGCAGTAGTAAAATATCCAGGCCTTTTCTTCCCCCGCTGAGCAATATTCTATTTCTCAAGGCTTCGTGTATCCAGTTCGCTTTACAGTATACCCTCCAGTTCCATTCCTGTAAATTTGGTGATCGCAATTATTCGCCCTTGATTAATATTTACTTACCAACCAACCAAATGCTTTCAGATACAGGTAAGGCAAAGGCAACGGACCACCGCCAGTTTCAGCGGACTCCGTCTCCTTAAGAATACTGTCAGGGCTTTCTTTTGCGTATCAGGCAGAAAAGTTTAAGAATTTGGATTTTTCTTTGGCAAACTCTAACGTAATCATTTTGGACAATTTCTTCCACGTTGTCTACATCGCCAATCCAATACTGCAGCTGATTGGTAACCGGCTTTCTGATTGGTACTTTTGTAAAATTATTAGGGGCTCTGATCCAGTGCATACATCGTATGGCACACTTATGTCTTGGTTTCCCCGTCCATCCAGGGGCGGTGGGGTGGGTAGCAAAGTGGTTAAAGCGTTCGCCCGTCACGCCGAATACCCGGGTTCGATTTCCCACATGGGTACAATGTGAGAAGCCCATTTCTGGTGTCCCGTGATATTGCTGGAATATTGCTAAGCGGCGTATCAAAACCAACTCACTTCACTACCCCTCACTCACTCAATCTCGTCCATCCCATAACCAGATCGACCACAGTTCCATATTCAATGTATAAACGACATCAAATGCATGTAAAGGTTTATTAACGGTGTAACAGGGGAGGTTTCTTTGTCAAAGACTGTCACTAATTATGATCTTGAACTCGACAGATCAGTCGCCCAAGCTCTTGTCCGTGGAGAATCTGTAGCAGCTGAGGCGTACGAACATGTGACCATCTACTTCAGCGACATCTGTGGGTTCACTGCGTTGTCCGCGGCTAGTACTCAATGCAGGTGGGTATTTCTGTCAATAGCCAGTACCAAAATGAATGTGCGTGCATCTGTCTGAATAAGATCTACTAATTCATAACCCGTGAAGGTCCGAGTAAGAATTGATCTTCAGTAACCCATGCTTGTCGTAAGAGGCGACTAACGGGATCGGGTGGTCAGGCTTGCTGACTTGGTTGTTACATGTCATCGTGTCCCAATTGCGTAGAAATATGTGATGCTCATGCTGTTGATCACTGGATTGTCTGGTCCAGACTCGATTATTAACAGACCGCCGACATATAGCTGGAATATTGCCAACCAACCCTACTGATTCATAGGCTGTGTTCATGTATCAGGAAAGTACTGTTTTAAACAGCAACAAAGAAACCGGATAAAGCCATAATATATTACTTTTTCATTTTTAGGTTATTGATCTGTTGAACGACCTCTACACGACGTTCGATTCCATCATCGAAAACTTTGATGTCTATAAAGTAAGAAACACGGATCATTCTATAAGCTTGATGCCGACTGTTTAATATCTGGGTTTAAGATAAAGAAGCATGTAATGTAATTACAATATATCGCTTCTGTTGTGTCAAAGAATAAAATCTGCTTCTGAGCAGCCGATTGAAAATACATATTGTTTAGAGCCCACCCCAGAATATCATTGTGGTCGGTGTTTTACCTTGAACTGACCATACTCATTTGGCGAAATGATCATACTCCATTGAACATATTCGAGATCAAAACTACATCCAGTTCCCATTGATAGTATATTCATACAGGCACACTTCTCTATCTATATGTCTGTCTGTCTGTCTCTCTGTATCTACTCTCGTAAACAATACTGTTTCATTTGACCAAATTATCTTTCTGAAAACATCACTGGTTGAAAGCAGTCGCCGTAAAACGCCGCACATATGATGTTAAAGACTGCCACTATGCCCGTATAAAATACATTCATTTGCCATCGAATTATACCACCATAAACGGACTTTAGCTTTCTTTTGCCTTGCAGCTTATGTTGATGGTTACTTTGTGTATTGTACCCGAACTTACACTGTTCTGTTTTTTCAAGGTTGAAACCATAGGAGATGCTTACATGGTGGTGTCAGGACTTCCGGTGAGGAACGGTAATATTCATGCCCGGGAAATTGCCCGGATGTCGCTTTCCCTGCTAGATGCTGTTCTATCTTTTAAAATTCGCCATCGACCTGAACAACAGATGAAACTGCGGATTGGCATTCATTCAGGTAGGAAGGCGAAGTTAATGTGGTAAAATGCGATGAGAAGTGTTCTTCCACTAGAAGTGTGGGAATGTAACTCAACAAAGTTTTATAAAAGTCCCAATATATGTTACAGCTGAGTTGGACATGTTCTACTAGACCGGACCGAGTATACGTTCTCTGTCACCGGAAGTATTGAGGTCGTGTCCTACTTACTTCCCCTATATATAGGACGTTTCCAAATGTGACGCTTAAGGACGTCACTCCTGAAACGTTGATGGTTACACTGCATAATGATGCATCCCGGATAACACACTTGTTGGGAAAATGTATCAGCGTTTTTTACTCATGAGCATTCTGGACCAGACAATTGAGTGATTGTTATCACAAGCATTGGCCCAGGACACACAGTGAGTCAAATCCCTGATCCATGTAGTTGCCTCTTTAACAAGGCTTTGGTCTACAGGGGAAGATCAAGTTCACAAACAGTATGAGTGAGTGAGTGACTTTACTTTTACGCCGCTTTAGCAATATTCCAGCAATAATCACGACGGAGGACACCAGAAATGGGCTTGACATATCGGTAGGCATGTGGGGAATCGAAACCGGGTGTTCAGCGTGACGAGCGAACGCTTTAACCACTAAGCGACCACCCGTCCCTCCGAACTAATGCCACTGTAGTGAAAATAAATGCGTGAGCTCGCGTGATTGTAATGAATGAAAAAGTAGTTCCTGGACAACGTGACCTGGTAGCGTGAACGTGATTATCCAGTCAACAAGCTCGACTCGGGGTTCTAGCAGGCGACAGAGGCACGTCACAAGTGGTCAAATGAGTTTTGTACATTAACACCAGAACGTTGACCACATGGCGAAATATTTTAATCCCGAATATCCACTGGTGCCAACATTATGAATTACGTGATACCGGTATGATTCGAGAGGCGAAAGCATTAGAGTATACGTGCAGCCGTTTGATTTACTTAACGTCATAACCCGACGGCGTTAAGACTCTGTTAAGAATTCGTCTTCAGCAAGAGGCGACTAACGGGATCAGTGGTCAGATTCGCTGACATAGCTGACACATGTCACCGTATCCCAATTGGGTAGATCGATGCTCATGCTGTTGACCAGTGGATTGTCTAGTCCAGAATCGATTATTAAAGACATATTGCTAAGTGCAGCGTTAAACAACAAACAGATAAACTTGACGTTATATTATGTAATGTTTCTATTGCCTACCTTCACAGGGTCAGTGTGTGCTGGTGTCGTGGGTCACAAGATGCCGAGGTATTGCCTGTTTGGGGATACTGTCAACACGGCCTCCAGGATGGAGTCTAATGGATTACGTGAGTCATAACGAACTCAGCAGAAACTGGGTGATCACTTTAGTTAGGAGAGCCTGGCCATCAATTCCTGTTTTTGTTTTGTTTTAATTTTGTTTTGTTTTTGTTTTGTTTTGTTGGGTTGTTTTGTTTTGTTTTGTTTTGTTTGTTGTTGTTGTTTTGTTGTTTTGTTTTGGGGGGTTGTTGGGTGTGTTTTTTTGTTTCATTATTTATATCATATTTTGTTTCCTTTGTCAAATGACGTGTTTTCCTGAAATGTTAGTAAAGAACCATTATTAATTTTGTAAACTATTGTAAAAGTGTACATGCTGTGATGTTACCCTAATATTGTCAGTTGAAGCATTTTTAAACCAAACCTACTCACTCACCTAGTCCAAGTGATAAATGGGCATCAGTGCATGACAGTTTGGATGGGATTATTAACTACTCTTCCAAATCCACTAATTCATTCCCGTTTGTACAAGACATACGTATTTTTTCTGAAGAATGAGGACTATTTTTATGGATATACAACTTCTCTATTCTATATAGGTGACGTTTCGACATAGATTCTAATGTCGTAGTCAAGCAACGAATAACGAATAAAGAAGTTGTATATCCATAAATATAGTCCTCATTCTTCATCTACCCAACTCCTAGAATGCCAATCAAAGAAGTCGTATTGTTTACTGTTTAGAAATAGTTTATCTACGGATAGAACATATAGCTATGAGAAAGCATCGTGTGATGATTGTGACTGATGTGTATCACTGGGATGTTAAAATACTATTTCTTAAACTATTTTTGATTCCGAAGACCACAATATCTTGGGATATATGTCCCATCAGGACAAACCACCCAGTCTGTGTGTATAGAGGACATTGAAAGTCTTAGACCTGAATATAGATATAAATTTAATTGAATATGTAATGAATTAATTAATCGAGATAATTTGTGTCTTAAAAGAGGTTAAGGAGTACAAAAACTCGTTTTAACGCATTTAGTCAGCGAGTGACTTTGATTTTACGCCGCATTTAACAGTAATTCCGTACATCGCAGTGTGTCAGTCTGAATTGGGGGGAAACCCTAAACTGCTGCAGGCATGTCTACATCTTCCATAAAATTGATCGGACATAGGTAGGGGGATCAAACCTTGAAATACTTCGATAATCACTATTTTCCAGTTTTGAGACTGTCGGTAGTTTAAGTTTGTCTTCGATTAACAATCTGTATTGCTTTCAGCATTGAAAATCCACGTCAGTCCACAGACGAAAGAAGCGTTGGAAGTATTTGAAACCTTTGACCTTGAACTAAGAGGAGAAGTCGAGATGAAGGTATGTTCGAGAACGCTTTTTTTGAATAAAAACTAACTCATATTGGTAACAATAAACGCAATTTCAAAGTACAATAGGTAAGATCATTACATGTATCTTGGATTCATTTAGTCATCACCTTAACTTTGCAAAATACAAAATACAGTTCAGCTTGGTTTTACTTGCGTTATGTGTTTTTAAAGACCTTTTTATTGACTTGTTTCCAAGTGTGTCTAAATTTTCACTAAAATGTGACATATGTGAAGGAAATTAACGCATACGTTAACGTGAAAATAATGGCCATTTATAACGCGCTAACACATTATTACCCCGGATAACCCAAGCTGCCTGTGAGTCGCTAGAAGGTTATTAGTCACGTGACTTGTCCCACCGGGTACCCACTTTCTGCTGGGTGAACAGGGGCAATAGGGTGAGACCACATGAGTCATATGTGCTTCGTTGTGGGGGAAGGACCGAAGTCCTAGAAACTCTCAAGAGCTCTATGATCTCTATACACAGGACCACACGCCAACAAACATTTCAATTTTGAGTTTATTATGACATTCGACTGGAACGGTCCTTACAGCCAATGACCTCAGCATCTTATATATTATTGTCTACGCATTCACACACTATGAAACAGTTGTATCTGTCGATAGCTAAATATTCTGATGCGACGTTACAACATTTCATTCTCCATTTCTTGTGTCCCTCGCAGTGATATTGCTGGAATAATGCTAAAAGCGGCGCAAAACTTAACTCACTCACTCATTCATTTTTCAGGGCAAGGGAGCCGTAACCACATATTGGCTACAGGGCGAAACACCTGCATCAGATCCGCTGAAGAAGCCAGTTCATCAGAACTCAATATCCTGATTACCGTTACCTAGGTTACTTGAGTTCCTTTGCAACGTAATCGGTTCTTCATATTGTGTCAAAACCAGCATATTCTATTCACTTCCAGCATGACACTTAGATGACGAAATACGTTATCTTTGGAGTTGCACCAGCAGTAACCGTTTTACCACTACAGCTGTCGAGGTTGAGGAACTATTGTGCCAACATGCTTCATGCTGGAGATGCCATAGCCATTCAAGAAAGGGCTCTAGAAACTAAAAACATGACATATCCGTAAAGGTGTCATGTGGCCATGACTATGTCTGTTCGTTGTTTTACGCCGCACTCAGCAATATTCAAGCTATATGGCGGCGGTCTGTAAATAATCAAGTCTGGAGCACACAATCCAGTGATCAACAGCATGAGCATCGATCTACGCAACTGGGATACGATGACAAGTCAGCTAGCCTGACCACCTGATCCCGTTAGTGGCCTCTCACGACAAGATTGGGTTGCTGAAGTGAAATTCTAACCTGTATCTTCACGGGTGCAGGCCACGAAGTAGGACCAGATGACAAGTTTTCGATTGTGTCTAAAAGCCCTGAACAGATGTGTGATGGACTAACAAACACAATGATACATATATTATATGCTGTGATGTTTTAAAATATTGTAAATATTCAAAGTTCCACAGGACGTGCACTAACCGTATGTCAGATGGTATTCACTGACAAGTCACTTAACTTATTCTTTATTCTGCTTGCAAATGCAACTTTTAATGAGCATGCATGTCAATATTGTCCAATCTGTTTTACTTTACATCAAGTTACTTGTGGTAGGATATGAACGATGGTGATTAAAGTAATTGAAGCATTCCAGTTTAATGTTTCACAATAAAACTGGACCTTTATTGTGAAATTGAAAACTGGTCAAAGTTATATAATTTTATGAGATCATAAAAGTAAATTATTTTAGAAATGTTCCAATGTAACTTGTAGCTTTAAAATGGCAATACCAATTTAAATAAGTGTCAATTTATAAAAGGCAAGAGACAAACGAGAGACATGTACTTCGAGACATTTGTGTGAAGTTTAAAAGGTTATTCTGAATAAATTCATCACCTCAAATGCAAAGGTATGTGTTGTTCTACGGGAAAAGGGTGACATTGCGGTTACGATGTGTGAGACAATTATATACTGACCGGTAAAAGAAAGTATACATTGGAAACAGTTGTTCATTCCTTTAAAATGTTATTTTGATTGAATGCTTCTTGGTAAAATTAAATTGCCTAACAATGGACATGTAATAAATTATGTCCCCAAAACGCAGCAACGTAAACGGGAGTTGTAGCACGAAAAATTGGTAAAACTGGAATGTGCACAACATGCATGAAATGCACGTGCAGAATTTTGGTATAAGTTGGGTTAAAACATTCGTATGACCCACACCAAATGGAAGCTCATCAGAATAATGGCACGTTTGACGGAAGAGCAGAGGGAGAGAGCTGTTGGTATGGCGGAGATGGGTGCAGCACTGGCTCATATTGCCAGAACGCTCAGCTGTACACGTTTGACAGTGGCTAGGCCGCTCCAACGATGCAGGCAGATTGACAGGACCCAGGACCGACCAAGACGAGGACGTCCACGTGTGACAACGCCACACTTGCGTCACCGATGTGTGACGGCAACATCAGAGACGGCGTTAGGACGTCGCATCGGTCCACGCACAGTCATCGGGAGACTTCAGGGGAGACCGGCATTAGAGCCCTATCGATCTTTCCGTGGAATGGCCCTGATGATTCCATACCTGACTCATAGACATCGTGTTGCCAGACTGGCTTGGGCAAAGTGCGTGTTTACCGATGGAAAGTCCGTAATTGGAGAATAGTCTTGTTTTCAGATGATAGTGGTTTCTCCCTACCACAAGGCTGACGGCAGAGGGGGAGTATCGACGTAGAGGTGAGTGTCTGGCACCCCAGTGTATCCGAGAGATCCTTCCTTATGGCGGCGGTGGAGTTATGGTTTGGGGAGGCATATGTGGCAACAAAAGAGGTCACGTGATCATTGATGGAAGACTGACAGCCAACGAGTATGTCAACCAAGTGTTAACGCCTGTTGTCTTGCCATTCCACCGTATCCATCAACAAAGAATTTTATTCCAGCACGACGCCAGACCCCATACATTGCAAGAGTGACCCGTGATTTTCTTTGACCAGCATAACGTTCTTCCTTCCATGGCCTGCATGCTCCCGGATATGAATCCAATAGAACATCTGTGGGACTACCTAGACAGACAAATCCGTCGTTGGAGACAAGCACCGCAGACGAGACAGGAGCTGGTTCTTGCCTTACAAGAAGAGTGGCGTCGGATAGATGCACGTGTGATCCGACGTCTGACAACGTCCATTAGGAGGCGTGTTCGCGCTTGCTGCTGGTCGTCATACACGTTATTGACAATATGTTGTGTCAGAACAATGAACGTTTGCATATCTGTTTACATGTATCCAACAATTCCCATTTTATTTGTTTTTGAAATGTAAGGGTTCGTGATTATAAATGCTCATAAAATGTCCACCTGTCTATGGTACTATACTGATTTTTGTCATGTATCATCTCCGATGTTTGCTCTTGAATATAAATTACACTTTGCTTTCTGCTGTTGCTTTCTTCATGAAACAGTTGGTGTCAAAGTCGATGTATACTTTCTTTTGCTGGTCCAGTTTAGTTGTGGAATTAATTTGAAATAATTAGTTTTAATATAGGAGTGATTCCGGTCACATGACAACCGAGATTTGACGTTCATCCATGTGTGAAAGCGACGTTTGACGTTCCTCACGTTCGACGTCAATTTTCATAAGACTGACGGGATTGGGTAGTCAGGTTCGCTGACCTGTGGTTGACACGATGCTCATGCTGTTGATCACTGGATTGTTTGGTCCAGACTCGATTATGTACAGACCACCGGTATATAGCTGGAATACTGCTGATTGCGGTGTTAAACAACAACCAAACCAAACCATCATGAGACGTTAACGCATGAATACTAACACAAATACTTTGTGGCTGGTGGGGTAAAGCGGGGGCGGTGGGGTAGCCTAGTGGTTAAAGCGTTGGCTCGTCACGCCGAAGACCCGGATTCGATTCCCACATGGGCCAATGTGTTAAGCCCATTTCTGGTGTCCCCCGCCGGTGATATTGCTTGGAATATTGCTAAAAGCGGCGTAAAACTAAACTCCAGTCAGTGGTGGTGAGGTAGCCTAGTGGTTAAAGGCTTTTGCTTTGTCACACCGAAGATCGGTTTTGATTCCCCACATGGGTACAATGAACTATTTATGGTTTGACCAACGGAGATATTGTTGGAATATTGCGGAGGGCGGCGTGAAGCCAAACTCAACCACTCACTCCACATGACAAGCTGCTGAGGTTTCCTAACCACGAATATACATTCAACACCGTTTGTGTCGAACTGATATTTAAAAATGCAAACAATGTGGCAAACGCTGTTGCACCACTGGCAGAAGACAACAACAATATTTGTATGTTTGGTGACCTTTGAACTACGCCGTTTAGGAACGGAGTTTGAACGTAAAATGGAATAAGGTAGAATGTATATAGAGAATGGAGAGGGAGTAAGCTGGGTTTTTTTCAGTTATACAAGGGGCGCACTTGTTGCACAGACGTTCATGCTGAGAAGGGTCGGTGGGGTAGCCTAGTGGTTAAAGCGTTCGCTCGTCACGCCGAACACCTGGGTTCGATTCCCCACATGAGGGTTCAATGTGTGAAGTCGGAATATTGCAAAAGCGGCGTAAACTAAACTCACTCACTCACTCCTCATGCCGAGGCAGTTCGATGTGAAGAGCTGTGTGGCTTGCGCACGATACATTATTAATAACCTATATTATATAAAATCTAACCTAATCTAACCCGAATCCTGGTAAATCGGGTATAAATGTCCATGTTTGTCAGCGTGACCGTGTTCTAAGGTTTCAACACCCGTGAAAGTCCTGGGTTAGAATATTGACTCGAATATTCACAGACCGCCGCCATATATAGCTGGAATATTGTCAAGTGAGGACAGTAAGATAACTAGATTATCACAGATTGAGAATTAAAACTAGCATGTAATTGTGTAAATTAAACAAATTGTCTTACAATACAATAAATAAAACGGGCTAGAGATCACCAGCAACTGAAGATAGATCACCATACTACTGATAGACCATGTCCAGAGTTTGGCATGATCACAATGGGACACAGATAAACCACCACTTCATAAAAAACAATGCAAACAAACAAACACAAGAATTAGACATATAATGAAGATTCATTTTGATTCAAAGTATTAAATTACAAAGCCACAAAGTCAGAATCTATGGAGTAGTTTTTTTCCGGTGAGATTCAGTTGGAATAAAACTAAAAGGGACACCCCTCTCAAATCGAAATTTCTGTTAGAGATAGTTAGAAAGAAAGAAAAAGAGAGCAAGAAATGTGTCTCTCACACCACGTTAGGCAATAGTCAAACATTGTTACGGCGCTGTACAAAAAGAAATAGGCTACACATATTAGTTCCGGGAATCGACCCTCACTTGACGAACACTGCCTACCAATCTTGGATAAATAAATAATAAAATAAATCAATAATAAAATTCAATCTCCAACTTGGTATTGGTAACATAAAGACGTATTACACCGAAATCAGTTGAATGACAGGACTTGCAGGGTCTGTAAGCTTCATTGTTAACTCACGTCCTTACACGGTATGTGGTCACAACTGACACTGTTAATGACAGGACTTGCAGGGTCTGTAAGCTTCATTGTTAACTCACGTCCTTACACGGTATGTGGTCACAACTGACACCGTTTCTGGAGTCCCCCTCCGTGATATTGCTAAAACATTCATAAAAGCGGCGTAAAACCAAACTCACTCACTCACTCAATGGCAACTGACACATGAACGTGAATCTTTCTCCGCAAACTCTGTCTGTCCAAAGTGGTTTTGTCCCATGCAGAATCCGCAACAACACAGTCTTCATCAAATCCATCGAAGTTGTGGACTTGGTTCCCTTTGGGTTCCAAGACTTGAATAAAACAGGATCTCCGTCACTCCAGAAGAATGTGTTGTTACCGTAGAGATCTCGTAAACCAATCCATAGAACTTCTGAAGTAGGAAATGAGAAACATTAAATTGTTTAAACCAAAATGACGTTCTGATAATCAGATCATACATGTAGTCGTCGAGGTATCTCACATACTACACTTTCTTCATGCGAGGCAAGGTGGTCAGGCTTGCTGACTTGGTTGATAAAGTCATCGTATCCCAGTTGCTTAGATCGATACTCATGATGGTGGTCACTAGCTTGTCTGGTCCAGACTCGAATATCTACAGGTCGTCCCCTGAAATATTGCTGAGTGTGACGTTAAACAAAACAAAAATTTTTTTAAAAATATATATATATGTATATACCCAACAGGAATGTGTACACAAACGTTTGGAAGAACTAGAAAAGGTGAGATGGTGAGGTATTCTATACCGGTATGTTAGTTGCATCCTGGAAGTAAACTTCTCATGACGTGTTCTCATCACGTGGGAATCTTTTTGAAAAACATTTGATCTCCTGAATATTGCCCATTTGATAAAAATACGAATTAATAAAACTTTTCAAATTCTAGATCATTGATTTATCTAAGGTTCTTGCTACTGGCCAATACGACATAGATTTTTTTGTTGTTGGTTTGTTTGTTGTTTAACGCCGCACTTAGCAACATCACACAGCTATATGGAGGCTGTCTGTAAATAATCGAGTCTGGACCAGACAATCCAGTGATCAACATCATGAGCATCGTTCTACGCAGTTGGGATACGATGACATGTGTCAACCAAGCCAGCGAGTCTGATCACGCGATCCCGTTAGTCACCTCTTACGACAAGCTTGGGTTACTGAAGACCAATTTAACCCGATCATCACTGGTGGTGATGTTAAAAGTCACAGACCACGTTTAACAAGCTGAATTGTGGTGTACATCACTGGTGGTGATGTTAGAAAGTCACAAACCATGTTTAACAAGCTGGAAACATGGTGTACAGGCTTCTGAGTGCTTTGTGTTTCGCCTGTGTGTCCACTTTTGACAAGTCGGGCGCCTTCCTCCTGACAGTAGGACATTGCGTCATCCCAGGTCTTCTTAATGGTATACTTCTTGATTAACATGGACTTGTCACCAACCCTTTAACCTGGTAGTCATTAGCTTGTCCTGCAACGACACGAACGCAGGTGACAACAGAGAGAAAAAGAGGGAGAGAGAGAGGGAGAGAGAAAGGAGAAAGAGAGGAGAGAGAGAGAGGAGGTAGAGAGAGGGAGAAGGAGAAAGAGAGGAGAGAGAAAAGTGAGAGATCGAGAGAGAGAGAGGGGAGAGATATAGAGTGAGAGTGAGCGAGATATATACAGATAAAGAGGGGAGAGGGATGAGAGAGAGCGAGGAGAGAGAGATAAGAACGATATAGAGAGAAGTGGAGGAGGTGTGTGTGTGTTTGAGAGAGATGGAGAGATGTATAGAGTGAGAGTGAACGAGAGATATATAGAGGTATACAGACAGAAAGGGGAGAGCGGGGAGAGAGATAGATCGATGAGAGAGAGAAGAACGAGAGAGAGATAGAGAGAACAGAGAGGAGTGAGTGTGTGAGAGAGAGAGAGAGGAGAGTGAGCGAGAGATATAGAGACATATACAGATAGAGGGGGAAGAGGGAGGAGAGAATGTATGAGAGAGACACACAGAGAGAATGAGTGAGAGAGGCACGCACGCACACACGCGGACACATACGGAGAAACACACGAGCATGGAAGCCATGATACAGATTCAATAAAGAGAAGAATTACATACTACACATTACACACACTTATTTATCTTTGTTTAGCTGCTGAAAAACTAATTAACGATTCGACAGGCAGAGGAACTACAAAAACCTTTTTTCAAAAATGTAACTCTCGTTTACGTTTCCAGCAGGATTTGCGACAATATTATGTGTGGTGGTGTTTTGAAAATTGAAACTAAAACAATGTTTAAACAATAATGTTTTTGTCAACATGTGAATACCACTGAGGTCGATACCCACTCACACGAACCATACGAATGTACTATTAATTTTGAAAAAGGAGCCCCAGCGACAAGGAGATTCCGAACTTGGAGGAAATGCAGATTTGATCTGTTTAGGGCTTTAGCATTGCAGAATGGGCTGTGCGGAAAGGCGTGAGTAAGTTTAGTTTAGTTTAGCAATACTCCAGCAATATCAGATATTTTGCTTCACACATGTTGGGCATCGAACCGGAGTCTTGGGCGTGACGTGCGGGAGCCTTATCCACTAGGCTATCTCCACAGCCCCCTGGGCGGAATGGAAAATAATGCGGTTCCGGGTATGTTACAACAATGGCGGCTTTACGCTTTACTTTAACAACTTCCGTTTCCTTTTGTTCAGTCGCTTTACTCCTCCTTCTGTACTTTTCATTCATAGTACATCCACCTGTCTTTCTGTCAGTGCCGTTTCTTTTCCAGGTACAAGCCGAAGCCAAGGCAGCTAAAACAATAATAACTGCATATTAAAATGATGAAGGAAATAAAACACTGAATGATGCTATTTGTATCTTTCATAATACCGTGGTCAAGGCCGCTTTGTCGAAGTTAGAAGGACCTTTGTAAATACTTCGAATTATCCGATGTTCGACACATCCGCAAAATTATTGCTTCATAAGTAGCACATAAGTATATACTTCGAGACAACCAAGATAGAGATACGCATCTCCAATGCATACTAGACTTTGGTCAAATGAATGACTCTTGCTCGTTGCTAAATCAAGCCCATTACTGCTCCAATCCCCATTTTTATCATTGGCGTTTGTTTAAAACTTCCTGAGGGCGAAGAGATAAAAACAGATTAAAACCTGTTAATGGACTGAGGATTAATGCTGGGATCGTTGGTGACATCGCGTCAAAGACATGGCTTCAGGTCAAGGCATTTCATTCAAACGTGCTCTGCTGTGAGGTGGAATAACATGCACACAAGAAGGTCAATCCCGAACGTGCTTTTATTGCTCCCCCAAACACTGACACTGCCCACACTGATCTCGACACATGCATCGACGTCTGTCCACAAACAACACGTTATATACGTAGCTGCTTTCATTGTAACTCCGAGAAAAACATTCCTGTGGTCATAGCAATTATGGGCGATCTGCCCGCAAGAAGACACCAAGTGGGATTCGACAGCAATACAACTTGTCCAACACACTCCCTTATGTTGTATTTAACACCTGCACTAATTAATTAATATTTGTAACTGTTACATGTCTCAAATAATATCCTAAAATTCTACATGTATGTGTTTTAAAGTGTTAATGATAACGTCAACTTACGATTTATACATGTGATCACTTTTAGCTCTGTTTGTGATGATTTTAAAAATTCTGGGGGCATGTGCTCCTCTGGCGGGTAAAGACGTCTTTACAACCTGTGAATCAAAGGTTTAGGTAAATTTATGCGTATCGTGACTCAAATATATATCATCAGTCTGGTGTGTCTAACGACAAATATATTCTTTTCGCTTTATTGCTGGCACTTGGAAAGATTGTTCATTTCCATTCTTCCTTACGCAGTAAAGACTGCCTGCAGAATAAAATATCTAGCTCGTCCAAAAAATCTGGTGTGCAATGAGATCTTTATGGCAGAAACGTTTGCAAAACTATTTGGATTAGTAATTGTATATTACGACAAGCACTCGGTGATGAAGATAATTCTAGCCGTCTTCACAGTTTGGTTGGAACAGGAACAAATATAACCATGGCTGCTTCCTCGTAATGAGCGTAACGCGTGAAGATCCGGGTTAGAATTGGTCTTCAGTAACCCATGAATGTCGTAAGAGGCGACTAACTAGATCGGATTGTCAAGCTCGCTGACTTGGTTGACACACGTCATCGTATCCCAATTGCTTAGATAAATGCTCATGCTGTTGATCACTGGATTGTCTGATACAATGAGTGCGACGTTAAATAACAACCAACCAAACTCATGATGGGCGATGTGTTGTGTGGGTACAGTTTTACGGTATGCCACTTGTAGCAATAAACCGGTAAGATCACCGCAGAGGACAACAGCTATGAGTTTCCAACATTGTACCCATGTAAGGTGTTACAAACATTGTACCCATGTAAGGTGTTTCAAACATTGTACCCATGTAAGGTGTTACAAACATTGTACCCATGTAAGGGACTGGGTGTTATATACGAACGATTCAACCACTAGGCTCGCCCAGAGCTTTACTGGGTCGTTGAAGTATTACGTTATGGTTCTGAGTAATATTGTAAAACGACATCAAGACATGCATGCAGTTTAAGAATGCACTGCTGTAGTTTTGCTAGATCCACATTATCGCACTGCACTCAGGTGTTCGCTCGTCCTCATCCATTTAGTCAACGCAACTCAGATAAACACCAACGGTGATACAATGATATGCCATTTTCAATACGCACAACTTGACAGCATTTAATGAGAATAGGATGCATCGTTTCTAACATGGTGACAGATTTGGAAACTGGAGATACCCTTCATTAATTTACAGCATCTAGTATATATATCGTAGGGTTCGAAACTTAAAATCCAGTTTAAAACTTTTGTCATCCGACAATCATATGCCATTTTCAAAACAATACATGACATTAAGTGACAGTGCTAATCTATACTACTCACACTCTGGTAAGGATCACAAAATTCCCAACTTTACTTTAAACATAGATTTATTATATGAAATTGGATCCTTTTAAAACTAGCTAAATAATGATATGGTAACCCCTCTTTAGGCAAACAGCCACTTTATTCTAACCTTATGTACTTGATACATGAGTAACCATAAACATGGTTTTTATGGCACCAATCAACCATTTTGCAAATCATGGAACGAGTCATTGACAAGTACACAACACCTGTCAATAGCAGGTATGGGTTCCACAAGATGCAGTGGCATAATGCAACCTAGGATCCATGCTTACAATAAGCTTAGATATTTAAACCAAATTAGACCCCGCATAATAGTTTTCTGCTGAATCAATGTTTTGATCCTTAGCAAAGTGTGAATAGTATGCATTTGAATGAAGAATCACTTACTATCTCTGTGAAGTGCTCATGGAGACCATCCAGTGATGGGTTTCCCTTTGGGCGTACAAGACAACGTAAGGCATCTGTCGAGAAGAGCACGGACGTACACCCTACAGTATGACGGCCAAAATGCACACACATTTTCGGACCAGATGGCTTGAAATGGTAACTCAAGTCTATTTCAATATACACGCAACAGTTAGAAGAAACACGAGGAATCCATAGAGAGGACGCATCACTCCGGTCTTCAAACCAACATTAATATTCGACACCAAAACAATTCGAGTTAGAAGGCAGCCAGGTGTTGGTGTCACATAATCCTTTGTCCAAGATTGAACTAGTTCCGCAGACAAGCCTTGTACAGCACACAGACTAATATTGATATGCAAGGGAAACTTCATACATTATAAGCCATTTTTTAACTACATGAGATATCCAAAAGAACATTCTTGTCGTAGATTTATTGACCATTAGCAAGTTGACATTCTCTGATAAACCGAAAAGGAAGTATTCGATGAGGTACTATGCAATAAGAATTGTCAGCAGAAGACGACGCATATTTTTTCCAACGCAGCAAATTAGGTAACACAAGTACCATTCTGATTTATGGATTTTGATAGTAGAAGAAAATATCATCTTTACGCTGTTGCTCTTTACGAGACGGACATTAAATATTTGAAGCTATTACCAATCGTTTGAGATTATGGAAACATTTTGTAGCCTTCATTTTTCTTAAATTCCTATTCGCGAAGGTTAAGAGCGAGTAATCAGAAAGTATTATTGCTCGTTAGTTTTCAAAACGGAGATGAGGAGCCAGTTTGAACATGCCTGATGCTACATGACCCGTGTAGAAAGGTAAAAGTAACCATTGTGACTGAACTGTGTAAAACTATATCAATCCCGTGAAATGAGTGGATGGGTTAAGCTGACAGAGGGTGTTTTGTCTCTCCGGTGTTGTTTGTTTAAGTTGGGCATTTGTAACGGAATGGATATGGTGAAGTGGTTCTGTACTTCCACTGAATCATGTCAATACTTACATGTGTAAAAGATTAAATAATAAATGTTGAACATAGAAACAGAGACAGGCATGTCACCTATATAATTCATTGCAGTCGGGTTTTATTTGTAATGATACAGGGACACCATAGGAAGGAATCGGAAAAGTCTAAACAGAAAATTGCATCGGACATAAGTTTTGGAACTGATAATTATGTCAGTGAGTGAAACAACATCTTACATCGAATCGGCAATATTGCAGCCATATAATATCGTGTTATTTCCAATAGTTTTGTTCACTCCTGCCACCTTGTCTAAAATCTTAGGTTTCTGTTTCCAGCCTCAAACTCCATGTCGTCTGAATCTGAAGGTACCCGTGAAGGTCCGGGTTAGAGTGAACCATCACCTTACACCCGCGCCGCCAAGGACGCCAGGGGCAGCGCACTCCATTCTCCATTTCTTACGTCGCTTCCGTTGCTTCCGTCAGCCACGCACATGGTCAAAGGGCAGACACCTTTTCCCACAAATGCACAAATTGTGCTGATTGTGCATCTATATCTTAGAAGGTTGTCCTTCAACTCCCTCTTCAATTATAGAAGAAAGATATTGACGCTAGAACTATTGAAGAATTATGAATACTGAACGCAGTAAACAGAATCCTCACTGGCCCATGTCGACCAAGAGAAACGTTAAGTGAAAAATACTCGTGGATGAGCTAATAATGCTCATTATTCAGAAGCAGACAAGAATCTGATTGGATTTGAAGGAAACAGAGATGAGGATGTTGAACTTCTGCGAGTCCAACCCATGGAGCTGACTGGTCAGTCACAATTTACCACAGCTTCAGTCTGGGCTAGTACAAGCAGCCGCACATACACATACACACGCATGCACGTCGTCATATGAGCGAAATATTCTCAAGCACGACGTTAAACCCAATTTCACCTCACCTCAACTCACCTAATCTATTCCAGAAAATAGAATGTTCTTGGTGGAAGACTTGAAGTTGCCTACGATCTCTGACCAGACACTGTAAGCGGGACAACTGAGGATTCCCTGATACTGATGACGATAACTTGGTGATTTTACGTGCGTTTACGATATAATGCGTATTTCGCACGCGACTAACAGAGCCACATCCTCGATAATTTCCAGGGTATACGTTACGATAACTCTGCACTATACCCTGGATGCATCCACGGCTTGGGGCGATGATTTTAGTACCTCCCTTGGCTGGCTTTTATCCATTCAGGTGCCTACGCTGGGAAGTTGAGCGTACCAATCACAACTCACTTTCGCTTCTTAAATTATCTAACCGTTTAAACTTGGCAACACAATTGATGCAGAGGTACTCTGAAAGAAGTAGAAGGAGTTCTGTCATATATTTTTTTAAAGTTTCAGATCTGTCAATTTGTCTTTATTATTTCCCCAAAAATCTGAGTGGCACTGCGAACAAACTTTCGCGACTGCGACCGCTATCCTTGTTGACACTGGCAAGCTCGGTTGTAACGACGGCTTAGCTGCTTGGCTACTGTGAGAATGTGGAGCCAGCAAAGGGAGGTAATAAAATCATCGCCCAAAGCCGTGGATGCATCCAGAGTATAGTGGAGAGTTATCATAACGTATACCCTGGACATTATCGAGGATGACAGAGACAGGGCGCGGATCATGTGACAAGGAGGACGGATACAGCCAATGATTGATTCATTGGGTTTAGTTTTACGCCGCACGCAGCAATATTCCAGATATGGCAGCGGTCTGTAAATAATCGAGGCTGGACCAGACACCCAGTGATCAACAGCATGAGCATCGATCAATTGGGAACCGATGACATTCAACCGAGTCAGTGAGCCTGACCACCCGATCCCGTTAGTCGCCTCTTACGACAAGCATGGGTTGCTGAAGACCAATTCTAACCCGGATGTTCACGGGTAATACAGCCAATGACTACGTGCATTACATCCTGGCTTCCCAACCCGCTGTGACTGTAACGTCTTCCAGCTACTGCACCGCGTGGGCATTAACGTTTACATTACCTATATTGACCTATGGCGCTGCCATATGGGGCACAACAGTTTAATTGCATTAACGCAGTTCAAAACCATGCCTGCAGATTTTTCCTGGGAGTCGGATGTGAAACACCTGATTTATCATCAGAGGAGAGATAGGGTGGAGCAGTCCTTCTGTAAGCCAAAAATGGAAATACTTAGGTTTTGGAATGAATTGAATTGTATGGCAGATTGTCAAGTGTCATTATGCAGTGGTCTCGACATTTTCCCAGATCTTGGGTTAATTCTGTCTATAGCATACTTTCTAAATTGTAGCTTCCAGTTGCTGATATCTATAGGGCTTGGTGTTAAATTATCCTGTGATTGGATTCAATCTCTTGGCGAACAAGAATGGTTTAGAGAATTGTGGAATGATCGTTGAATAGGGTGAGTGAGTGAGTTTAGTTTTACGCCGCACTCAGCAGTATTCCAGCTATAATCGAGTCTGGACCAGACAGTCCAGTGATCAACAGCATGAGCATCGATCTGAGCAATTGGGAACCGATGACATGTGTCAACCAAGTCAACAAGCCTCACCACCCGATCCCGTTAGTCGCCTCTTACGACAAGTATAGTCGCCTTTTGTGGCAAGCATGGGTTGCTGAAGACCTATTCTACCCGAACGTACAGACTTTTCAAAAGTTCTCTGGTGGCTGAACCGTACGTTACACAGTTAATTCCCAGATCCCACGGCAGTGCTCTGGCTAAGCTGCGCTGTAGTTATCTCCCCTTAGAAGTTGAACGTGGTAGGTTTACTCGGCCTAAGACACCTCTGGAACATCGGTTATGCAAGTTCTGTGACTCCCACTCAGTGGAGGGTGAGATTCATTTTTTGATCAGTTGCCCATTCTGTTCAGATTTGCGTTACAGTTTTCTCATGGAGTTGAATCAGCTAGACGTTCTCGCTGCTGCCTGCCGTTCAGCAGTCTGTTTATGCTGCAACACAGCACTGGTTGAACCTCTTGACTGACTGACTGAGCGGTGGGGTAGCCTAGTGGTTAAAGCGCCGCTCACGCCGAAGACCTGGGTATTCCCCATGGGTAATATGTGACGCCGTTTCTGGTGTCCCCGCCGTGAAATGGGAATATTGCTAAAGCGGCAATAAAACCAAACTCTCTTCAGTCCGTCTCTTGTCAACCATATGTATAGGAGGAGGCTATATATCTCTTAGTCCGGGGTGGGGTGGGTGTGGGTGTGGGTCTGGGTGGGTGGTTGTGAGTGTAGGTTGGTGTGTGGGTGAGTGAGTTTGACGCATGCATGAATGTACGTAAGTATGTGTGCAGGAATCGGTATGATGTTGCATGTGTGATTTATGTGAAATATACTTGAATCAATCCTAAATGTAAATGTAAAAATGGCGGATGTTTGTAAACGTTTTAATCGTGTCATCATGCACTGCTTAATAGCATGTGACACAATAATAAAATATTCTTCTTCTTCTTCATTAAATAACTACAAGGTTAGGCACAACGTCAGCCGCCCACCCCAATCTCCAATATTTTGTCACTGAAACATTGGCACCATTTCCCCTGTGTTTCGTAGATCGATGCTCATTAAGTCCAGACTCGATTATTTACAGGCCATCTTTGTATGCCTAGATTATTTGTGGGGTGTTTAGAAACAAAACACCAAATTGATATGCTTAGTTGGAAAATAGACGCAAAGTGTTCTGTGGAGTCCATGTTCTGTGAAGTCATTTTCAGTCAGTCAGTAATCAGTAATCCAATTTCCAAATATCCTCGCACGCTTCACAAAGTACCCATGTGGGGAATCGCGAGACACCAATCAAACTACCAGTACAACTATCAGCTATCAGCATTACATAAGGATAATACGTCCACGCAAAACCAGATCGTTTTCATGTTTAGAGATAAGTGTTTCAAGGATTTTCCGCGAGTATCTGAGACGCTTTGTTCATATAATGAGGAAAATCCGCATAGAGAAATCTACAGCTTGCGCCACCCTCTACAGTATTCATTGTTAGATAAGGTTAACAGCATGCAATGCGGGCAATACATATTGTTCCGGATTGGTGAAAGTATACCCGGAGACGCAGAAAAAGGACCTACTGTTAAGCTTCAAAGAAACGGATATGATGATGTTTCTTTTAATAGCCATTTTGGACTTTACCACAAAACGTTGACGCTTTTTTCCGCCTGTCACATCAGTAACGGTGACATGATTCTCGCATGTTGAAAGACATAACCCTTAGGATTTCAGGCAATAAAAATATCAATAGTTGTGACACATTTTATTGAAAATCCACCACAATTTTTAATATTATACTACAACACATTCAAACACAAAGTTAGATGTCATACATGACATCATTTTGAAACCTATACGAGGGGCGTCTCAAAAGTATTCGGCCTCATCTAGAAAAATGAAATGATACAAATGCAGCTGTTTCATGTTTTATTTTACTCAAAGCAAATTGTTACCAACCTCATTTGAGTCCCATCCGAGATTCGAACCCAAACCCTCAGAGTCAGGCACCTAATCGCCAGCACACAAAGTCAGACGCCTAGACCGTTCAGCCACCGCGGCTTCCAAAATGGAAGTCGGACAACTGGTAGTCTATACTGCGGACTTTGTGTACCCCTCTGATAAGTGTTAATTGGCACGACTCCAACGGCCGAAAGCTATGAAATACAACAATGCCATTTTAGAAAGTCATCAAATGTAACATATGTTATATTTGGGATTACACTTTACACTCGTTAGTCAAGTACAGATTCTAGTACTTTTGGCTGGGTTGAGCCCCAGACAGAAAAGTTTGCATTTGGAAGGTTTGTCAATGATCGGTTGATGTTTGTAAACATGTCAACATTACATACATTGAAACAACATTGTTTCGAATTGTTCCTGTGTTGAACCTAGGATAACTCGAAGTATTTTCCTCATGTCCTCAAACTTCGACACTCGAAGTTGTTGACCCTATTCACATTATTGACTTTTTTTCACTTTAAGCACCATGGAATGTTTCGGCAGAAATTCGACTGATTATTTCTTTCTCGAATTACTAGTTCTTTGTTGCCCGACAATTTAATTTCCAGATTACGACTCCAAGTTCGCGTCTGAAGTTGGTGCTACAGAAGCTGTATATGAAAGGATTAGAGGCACTGTTGATGAAAAACGACCTGATGAACAGGTTGAACGCAGCCAATCCAAACCCTTGGATTTCTTCAAAGATATATTTGTTCACCGCCAGTGTCACCATCAGAGTCAAGTGTGGCAGAAAGCTCACCACAAATACGAGAGTGATAAGAAACAACATGAACAAAGTTCTCCGTTCACCTCCGTCTCTTCGGGGCGATGTGTGGAAATTCGCCGACTCAGCATCACAGGAGGCAGATACGTCTATACCCAGCCATGTCTTGTCTTTAGAACTGTGCTCTGGTTTCCTTTCTTGCCCTGTGCTGTTCGAAGCGTCCTCCCTGGCTGGTCGATTGTTGGGCAATTGCATCGCATCTTCAGAGACATCTGAGGGTTCCTGTTCTGATGAAGAGGTTGGAACTTCATCAGATTGGGTTGAGTTACTCACTTTATCACCATCTCCCTTTTGGGATGAAGGAACATTCTGACAGTGCATCTTGCTCCGGAATCTTCGCTGCTTTATGACCTGCCTCCTTATTAGGCTGTAGATCACTATTAGGAACAGCATCGAAGGCACAAATATGGAAAGTGTACCCCATTATACAGCCGTGGGAATGGGGAATCAACGTACTCATCAGAAATGGAACAGTCAGAACCATTGATGTTGACGATATCTAGAGGCACAGTTCTTGAGCCGAAGATAACATACGCTGGTAGTGATATAAAGAACGATAGAACAGTGCAAATTGATACAGCTACCCGGGCAGTTCTTATGCTCATCTGCTTTTGAAATGGCCTGCATACCTTCCTGTATCGATCTACTGCTACGACAAGCAGTATGAACCCCGACCCAAACGACGAGAACACGATGAATACGCGAACTACTTTACATAGAGCATATTGCCCAAAGGTGTAGTTATATCGCATGTCTGCTATTTCATTGGGTATACACACAACACAGTTCAGAAGATCAAACGCTGCCACTGATAGAATATACACCCGGGTTGTGTTTCGTTTCATCTTCACATGATACACATAAAAGACGAGGGCGTTCCCAATACATCCGACAATCATCAGAATGGCCAGGAACAACATGGCGGGCACTACTTGTTGGGCGTACTGGTTGTCATAGAGACGGAGTTGAAGGTCGAGGTCAGGAGTATGAAGACTGTCGCTGTTGTTTGTCATTGTTTGAAGTATAGTTTGAACTTTTCTGTGGAAAGAACACGAACTATAAGCATGGTGTTGACAGTAGAGCTTATAAATTGTAAAATAAAGATTACGTCCAATTGTATTTTAATCTCTTTGTGGAATATATCACAAGCAACAGGTTTTAAACGACAAATCTAAACCTGTGATGATCACGTCTTCAGCAACCCATGGTTATCGTAAAAGGCGACTGATTTGGTTGACACATTTCCTCGCATCCCAAATGCATAGATAAATGCACATGATGTTAATCACTGGATGGTCTGTTCCAGATTCGATTATATACAGATGCCGGCATAGCTGGGATATTGCCGATGTTGCCAAGTGCGCCGTTAACAAACAAAAGACCATCGAGTAGGAATTAAATAATATATGATATAGATGTTGGCAACTCTAGAGCTATTAGATGTCAAAGGAAGCGAAGTGATTTTAAGTGGGGGTTCACCCTTATTGTTCTGAGGAGCTTGGGGAGGGCACCAATTTTGTACACACGTAGGAGGGGGTCAGCAGTTTTGTACATAACATATCTTTAAAATTATGCTTAGAAATTATTGGAAGTTGAGGTGGGGAGGTCATTGATTTTGTAGATGAAATGCAGGGGGGTCACTTGTGTTGTACATAAATTTGGGGGGTCACATTGTACACGCTTCTCCGGAATCATCATCATCATCACACACACACACACACACACACACACACACACTACCCCACCCCACCCCATGAACGGTCCCCTGGTGGTTAAGGAATTGTAGCCAGTTAACTAGTAGCCAAAAGTAACTTTCTGACGCAATAATACGCGCATCCAAGGAATATGTGCAATGACTATAGGTACAGTTTATGATGCATGGGCGTTGTTTGTTCGTTGCCGCAGTCCCCTAATATTCCAGCTCTACGACGGCCGTCTGTACATAACCGAGTCTGAATCAGATGGATTGACATCAGAAGCATCAATCTACGACACCGGGAAACGATGAAGTAGGTGTGTCAAGTAAGTCAGCGAGGCTGACCACCCGATCCCGTTAGTTGCCTCTTACGACAAGCGTGGGTTACTGAAGTCCAATTCAAGCCTGGCTCTTCCCGGGTGTTTTCAGGAAAACTTTCGGGACTGACATTTTATTTTAAAGAGGCTTCTGCGCAAGTGGGGTAGCCTAGTGGTTAAAGCGTTCGCTCGCCACGCCGAAGACCCGGGTTCGATTCCCCACATAGGCAAAATGTGTGAAGCTCATTTCTGGTGTCCCCCGCCGTGATATTGCAGGAATATTGCTAAAAGCGGCGTAAAATCAAACTCACTCACTCACTCACTCTGCGCAAGTGCAATTTTGGATGGAGATGCCCTGTATTATGAATAAATAATATCGAAGATCTATTATTAATGCACATGATGCAATATGCAGTGTTTAATCCAAATGTTTAGTATGTTTATTCCTACAGGAAAATATTCCATCTCACACTCGTGTGATAACATCTTATTTCGAAATATACCTTAACTCACCTTACCCTTCGTAGGGTGTGAAGCGTATCGTATCACACCAACAGTGAAATTCCAACAGGTAACTCCTCTGTCATTAGACGCACAACACTACGTAATGTGTCAGTATTGCTCCAACAATTACACCCGATTGCAAGGTCGGTAGGTTATTAGGTCCTTGTTGTCAATCAGATGCAGAGATAAGCTCACGTCTAGATCACGTGTAGAGGAAATATCCTGATTCGTGTAAATATTACGGGGTATTAAGCCACCCTGGCACTTGTACTGACGTTATCCCTGCCCTGCCGAGCAATTCGTCGTGGCAATGCGTGTAATTTAGATGGTGCGCCTGAAAGCCTGAAGCCCAGTTTGCGCACTGTTCGCGTCCTGTTTACGCATAAGTTACACACTTGGCACGCAATGCGTGACCGAAAATGGTGCAAACTGGCACGGATTGGCACGCTATCGCACGACTTTTTACACCTAGGTCAGGTATTGTTGGCGCATTGTTTACGTCCTCTGTACGGCATGGTACCAACGACGCGTATGGTTCCAGAATGGGCATGCATTGCCACAACCATTTCGTGCATGCTTGAAGCAGTCCTAGTTTTATTTGGTCCCGCTTTGTCCCGCTTGATGCCACGCCCTATGAATGGCAGGCATCAGTATCAGTATGTCCAAACACATAGAAACACAGTATCCGAAACACAGGTGATAACAAAGATTACATTCGCACATCCTTTCATTCAGTCAAGACGAATGTTCTTTGAAATGGATATCAGGAGCTGATCCCGGGGTTTCTGTCCAGCACTATATGCAACACAAAGGTTCTTGAAGCGTTGTTGGTGATCTTTGGTTGCTTTCAATTCCCACGCTTGGAGGGAGGTTGACCATTACAATTCCACAGACAATTCCCCATCATGCGATCAGTGACAATTCCCCACACAGACAATTCCCCATCACCTCAGTGACAATTCTACACAGACAATTCCACCTCATCACCTCACAGTGGCAATTCCCCTCCCACACAGACAATTCCCCATCACCTCAGTGACAATTCACCACACAGACAATTCCCCCACCAGACAATTCCTCACACAATTCTAACACAGACAATTCCCCATCACCTCGGTGACAATTCCCACACACAGACAATTCCCCACCAGACTATTCCTCACACAGACAATTCCCCATCACTCAGTGACAGTTAACCCACACAGACAATTCCCCATCACCACCTCAGTGACAATTCCCCATCAGACAATTCCCCCATCACCTGTGACAATTACCCACATCAGATCTGTCCCTCAATGTCAACTTTCCCCCTCCCCAGACAACTCCCCACACTGACAATTCCCACACAGACAATTCCCATCACCTTAATGACAATTCCCCATCACCTCAGTGACGATTCCCACACAGACAATTCCCCATCACCTCAGTGACAATTCCCCACACAGACAATTCCCCATCACCTCAGTGACAATTCCCCACACAGACAATTCCCCATCACCTCAGTGACAATTCACCACACAGACAATTCCCCATCACCTCAGTGACAATTCCCCACACAGACAATTCCCCATCACCTCAGTGACAATTCTTCCCCACACAGACAATTCCCCATCACCTCAGTGACAATTCCCCACAGACAATTCCCCATCACCTCAGTGACAATTCCCCACAGACAATTCCCCATCACCTCAGTGACAATTCACCACACAGACAATTCCCCATCACCTCAGTGACAATTCACCACACAGACAATTCCCCACCACCTCAGTGACAATTCACCACACAGACAATTCCCCATCACCTCAGTGACAATTCCCTCACACAGACAATTCCCCATCACCTCAGTGACAATTCACCACACAGACAATTCCCACCCGCCCACTTCACGGCAAGTTAGGAGGCGTGAACTTTACGCAATCTGTGGCGACCATATCGCACACAGTTTGTGATGAAAGCGGGCCGGAAATTGACACGCTTTGATACGCACAGCCCCGCAGTGTTTGCGAGTAGGTTGCGCGATGTTCACGACTGGTTCACGCAAGTGGCACGAAGATTATGCGTACCAGAATTTTTGAACATTTCAAAAGTTTCTTTGAGGTACTGGTACGCAGCGCCGCACAGTTTACGCACACTTCACAACACTTTACGCCGAATATACTCATTTCCACGCAAAATTGCGTACCAGAGCGGGGACAAGATTCGTGCAAGTCTCAGGGTGGCTTTAAGCATATCAAAACATACAACTCTGACATTAAATAACAGCAATCTATAAACTATATTTCTGATTTGTTGCAACAATTAGTTTTACTTTTCTTTCGAATGTAGATCGTTGTCTTTCAGTTTAATGAGTTCATTGTCAGATTGATTAACTTGAAATTCACTTGGAATGGCAAATCTAATGCACTGATTAGTTAATCCCATCTCCTATCACAAGTGAATATCCCTACTGCACAGATTAGTTAATCCCATCTCCCCTAACAAGTGAATACCCTACTGCACAGATTAGTTAATCCCATCTCCCCTAACAAGTGAATACACACAATGCACAGATTAGTTAATCCCATCTCCCCTAACAAGTGAACAGACAAAACAGGTGTGGGGAAATGTCATAATCATCCTCGTTTATTACTCAAAATAATCCACCATCGGTGGTGCATGACTGTATAACAAAGGAGTACATACAATATGTTCATCAACAGATGACTAAATGATACATCAATGAAAGTGTTCTACAAACAATCTTAATGAACTTGGATACTTGGTAGATATTTTACTTGAAAAAAGTTGACGGAACTTTGACAAATCGGGCCAGGAACTATAAGGTTCTTTTAACAACGATTTACGGGTGTTTGCAAAATACTTACATTTAAACAAATAGTGAAACTCATCTCCAATCAAATGTGAATCACATGAATTACAAAATCTGTGTTGTTTTGGGGTATTTTGCCATCTCCGAGGTTCTATGGGAAGTTTATGGTTGCATGTTCTAAATTTGAGGATCGGTTTAGAAAAATCATCTGAGAGAAGTAGGTATTGTACAAATCTGGGAGAGCGCTTCAGAACTTTATAATATATTCCTTTAGAGGAATTCTGCATATCGCTAGTCCATGATTGCAAAAAATGGTCTTTTAAAATTGATTCAAAATTTGAATTCGATTATAGATGAGGGTTGACAAAAACATCAGGCAATCCGCACTGCCAGAGGTGGGGAAAAGTCCTGTGGGGAATTGTCCTAGTGGGGAATTGTCCTGATGGGGAAATTCCATACACTCGTTTGAAACCCCTTGTTTTGAAAACCTGAATTGATCAAAATGTCGGTAAGATTATTCTTAATGTCACTGGCACATTGTTGCGTGCATCGAGTCGTCAGGCCCGCTGACTTGGTTGACACATGTCATCGTATCTCAATTAAGTAAGCCAAAACTAATGCTGTTGATCACTGGATTGTATGGTCCCGAATCGATTATTTACAGACCGCCGCCATATAGTGCTGAGTCCAAGACGCGAGCAAACAAACAAACAGTCCGTGTGTAGTATTGCGATACAGAGAAATCTCAGCCAAGTGCGTTTTGATATAAAATATAACTCCTGTGAAAGACGGATCTCGATTTATTGCATCTAGTTATGTTTAGTTTCATTTCGTATATAAATCGTTGTGTTCTTTAGTCTCCATTCTGTGGCATTCTTGTAGTACTCTTCTAGTGTCTCTCCAGGATACACTGCCCTTTTCCTGTCTCTGGGGATTTGGAATTCCCGTGTCTTGAATAAGTTCTTCAACATTTTATAGTTGACTGTCCTACCAAAAACAGCAATCCGGTAAAGGACCATGTCCAGCACTCTCATCAGCTTGTGGTTGACATAGTGGAAGCTTATTGTAAGCTGAGAGCAGCACTCGGGAAGCTGTGTGGAGAATAGAAAACATAATGAGTGAGTGAGTTTAGTTTTACGTCGCACTCAGCAATATTCCAGTCTGTGAATAATCGAGTCTGGACCAGACAATCCACTGATCAACAGTGAGTGAGTGAATGAGTTTAGTTTTACGCCGCACTCAGCTATATTCCAGCTATATGGCGACAGTCTGTGAATAATCGAGTCTGGACCAGACAATCCACTGATCAACAGTGAGTGAGTGAGTTTAGTTTAACGCTGCACTCAGCAATATTCCAGCTATATGGCGGTGGTCTGTAAATAATCTGTCTGGACCAGACCATCATGTGATCAACAGCATGGGCATCGATCTGCGCAATGGGGAACCGATGACATGTGTCAACCAAGTCAGCGAGCCTGACCACCCGATCACGTTTGTCGCCTCTTATGACAAGCACTGGTTGCTGAAGATCAATTTTAAGCCGGATCTTCATCAAAGATGCCAGTCTGAATTCCATTTCAGTCGCCTTCAAATTTTAGACTCCCTGACGCTGATTTCCTATAAAGGGATTGCCAAATCTTCATACGGCAGGATATCTTATCAAAATAGAATTCTAGCCTTCTAACCTTCAATCACTCACCCACTCGTTTATCTCCAGTTATGCTTACCGTTTTATATTTGATAGCACTAAAGCTCGTCAGAAAATTACTTTCTCCTGGGAGGAACGCTTCTGGACTGGCAGCATGGAAGGACGATCTGTTAAACCGGTCCACCGAGAGGTAAGTGGACACAGAAGCTTTATACAAACACCGGCCAGTCTCAATGTCCTCGCTTCCTCCGGCTTGTCTACATCTACCAGGAACTCTGTAACCCTGCTCGACCAATCGCCGGAGAGCTGCCCTACTCAACACGTAGCCTGCACCACCACCCATGTAGCCATTTGGCGAAAAATGAACAAAATGGTCCCCAACGTAGACAGGCTTACTCGAATTTAAGTGGGCCAGGAAGAACTTGAGGTTTTCAACGATCACATACGAATCATCGTCAGCTTTGAGAAACCAGTCGTATTGTTCAAGATATGTGTTGTACATGTGCGTGAAGGTTTGCACGATCTTCTCTGTCAGAGTGTCATGGTGGTCACGAATGTCCAGTCCCAGGATGTCGGGTCCTGTTTTGTTGGTGGTCATCACGTACAGAATCTTGTCACATCTCCTGCCCCACGTCGCGTTGACGGCCTTCAGTTTTGTGTCCATGTAGACTTCCCTCGTGGTGATGAAGCAGGCAAGCCGGACCTTCCTTGAAACAGCAGCTGCCAGGGAGTTGTCAACCACCACTGAAAGATGTGCAAAAGCGAGGGTAGTGATTCGTTTCGGTTTAAGCATATTTTCATTCATGAAAGAATCTGGTTTGGTAAACAAACAAAGCTTTGCTTTTGTGAATGCCTCACCAGTACAAATATAACACAAATAGAACACACAAGAGCTAGACAAAAGAGATACAATGAAATAGACAAAATGAAATTATCTAAAATCGTAACATCGTCTGTGCATTGAAAATTCTAATGAACAGCCCGCTTGCAGTTACGTTTCATTATTTTGTTAAGGTAATTGTTATGTATTATTTGGTTTAGACTGTTTTATAGAATCGTTTAGTCTTGCAAATGAATTGGTGGAGGGACTCTATAATATTCTTATTTTCATTATTGGTAGTTGGCGGTGTTCGTATAACACAGTTTGGATTCGGTTTGGTTTCTTTGTTGTTAAAGCCACACTCAGTAATTTTTATGGTATACGGCGGCGTTGGTATGTAAATAATCGAGTCTGGACCAGACAATCCAGTGACCAACATCATGATCATTGCTATACGCAATTGGATACGATGACATGTGTTAACCAAATCAGTGAACCTGACCACCCGATCCCGTTTTTGCTTCTAACATCAAGCATGGGTTGCTGATAGTGCTGTAACGATGCATCGAATAATAGATGGATTGCAATTGTTCAGTCTGCGATAGCAATTAATCGATAGTAGAAACGAAAACCTATTGATGCAATGACAGCATGTGTGACTATCGATAGTTTAGTAATTGACATCCGTTGATAAATATTCGGCGCAAAATACAGGAAGTACCAGATTTGTTCCATTTGATTTAGAGTTATCCGCCCCTGTTACTTCTTAAATAAACATGGCGACAAACACGGCATGCGACTCGGAGTTTGAAATTGTGAATAACAATAAGTTTGTGTTTTTACTGTTTCAAGTTTCTTGTCAGTTATTAAAAGCGACGGAAACTACTCAGCTTGTTTTTATTTCATGTAAACTATATTTGGGAAATGACTTCCAATGAGACAATTCAAGGAGAAAAAACCCCTACTGTAATAGTATGACAATAGTTGGTGGCAACAGACTATCTCTATCGCAATAGTAGTTTCCTCCTCAATAGTCCCCCGAGGTTGCTGAATACCAGTTCTAACCCGAATCTTCACGGTTCAGCATAAATACAACCACACCACTTGGCTCATTAAAACTATACGTGAGTGATACGCCGCTTTTAGCAATATCACGGCGGGGGACGCCAGAAATGGGCTTCACACATTGTAACCATGCGGGGAATCGAACCCAAGTCTTCGACGTGACTTTAACCACTAGGCTACTCCACAGTCACAACATTATATGTGAGAAATGATCAATACATTCAGGGTACGCTGACATGCTATAATACAAAGCAACATAGTCTAATGACTTGGAACTTACACGCGTAGTTTATCAGATTGCAGTTGTAACCCAGATGTTTGAAGTGGTGGTGTTATCAGGCACGGAACCCTTCTCTTTTAAATGCTATAAATCTAAGGAATGGAAATTGGGAGCCAGAACGGTTTCGGTGTTTGAATACATTCAATGTGAAAATTCTAACCTTCACGGGTATTTATGGTACTTACAATACAAATTCCATCCTAACCAGATCTAACTGCCGCCGGCCTACTGGGGACGTTGTACCCAGTTTTCACCTCCCCTCGCGCGTTCGTACTCCCCTCATGAGTACAACATGTGAAGCCCATTTCTGGTGTCCCCCGCCGCGATATTGCTGGAATATTGCTACAAGCGGCGTAAAACTACACTCACTCACTCACTCACTCACTTTACTCACTCACTCACTCACTCACTTTACTCACTCACTCGCTCGTGAAACACTTACAAGTTGTGTCGCCATTACTCCCGTCACCATCGGTTGGTAGTTCATCATCTCCCTTCAGGAAAAGGTCCAGGCCATTTTCTGTCAAGTGAATACTGCCAGTGTCTTCATCAGAGCGTCTCCATCCCAATGTGGATGATTTATCAAAGAACCCTTCCGAAGGAGTGACTCTTCTCACAATCCCAAACCTTTCTGAAATTATACAGTATCGGAGATAATAACCGATAGTTTTGTAATGCTCTCTTTGGGTCTTTAATATATATTTGATTGGGTTGTGATGGGGATTTGTTTTAGTTGTTTGTTTTTGTTATTGTTATTATTCCACTCAACAATATTCCAGTTATTTCTCACCTCACTTCGACTCACCTTGTGACAACAGAACACAGATCAGAACGACCACGTTCAAAACAAGCAGAGAAAAAAATGCTCTGTGGGTCCTGGGCATGATTGCAGCTACTGCAAGCAAAATGTAAAAACACACTGGAAAAACAAAAGTGGCACCAAACGCACTCTACCTTTACAAATATAATTTTCACAGCCACTTAAAAACGACTGCTTTCAATCTACACTTCTTTTATAATATATGTTCATTCAAAAACAGTTTTTCAATAAATGGAGTTGGAATCAACTGTGGTAGATATGTGCTCTGACAACATATGAGTTGTGGAGGTGGGGGAACCTTGCACACCTGATGGAAGTTAACACGCTGACGTGTCCAGCGAACTCGTGAACCTCTGAACTACCCTTACAGGCCATGGGTAGCCTCGAATGAGTCTTTCCAAAGACACGTGAAGATCCCGGTTAGAACTGGTCTTCAGTTATCCATGTTTGTCGCAAGAGGCGACTGACGGGATAGGATGCTGAGGCTCGCTGACGTGGTTGTATGTATCCCAATTGATGTCGTCGTATTCCAATTGCGTACATTGATGCTCACGTTGTTTACCACTGGATTGTCTGGTCAAGACTCGAATGTTTACAGACCGCCGCCATATGGCTGGAATATTGATGAGTGCGGCGTAAAACTAAACTCACTATCTATCCGTCTGTCTGTCTACAAGAGAAGTGTTTATGAACATAATTTATCTATATTTAAAGAGAAGTATTTGTAGAACACAAACATCTATATTATATGAGTACTGCAGTGTTTATAGAACATAAACATGTGTGCTACAGATAACACAAAAACACTTGTACTATTAGAGAAGTATTTGTAGAACACAAACATCTATATTATATGAGTACTGCAGTGTTTATAGAACATAAACGTGTGTGCTACAGATAACAAACACACTTGTACTATTAGAGAAGTATAAGTAGAACACAAACATCTATATTATAGGAGTACTGCAGTGTTTATAGAACATAAACATGTGTGCTACAGATAACAAAAACACTTGTACTATTAGAGAAGTATAAGTAGAACACAAACATCTATATTATAGGAGTACTGCAGTGTTTATAGAACATAAACGTGTGTGCTACAGATAACAAAAACACTTGTACTATTAGAGAAGTGTTTGTCGAATACAAACAACTGTATTATAAGGGTAGTGTTGATAGAACATAAACGTTTGTACTATAAGGGTAGTGTTTATAGAATATAAATATCTATATTATAAGAGTAGTGTTTATAGAACAGAAACGTCTATATTATAAGAGAAGTGTTTATTGAGCATGAATATCTGTACTATAAGGGGCGGTGGGGTAGCCTAGTGGTTAAAGCGTTCGCTCGTCACGCCGAAGACCCGGGTTCGATTCCCCACATGGGCACAATGTGTGAAGCCCATTTCTGGTGTTCCCCGCCATGATATTGCTGGAATATTGCTAAAAGCGGCGTAAATCTGAACTCACGCACTGTACTATAAGGGAAGTGGCGTCTGTTTTGTACATTCGGATCGTGCCAATAACAGAACTGACTTTTGTAGGTTTGATTGTTCTGCTTCCATGTAAGGATCCGTTTGCCATCAACAATTGGACAGGACAATCCAATGACTTATATCCTGAACACCGATTTAAACAACTGGATTACGATGACATACACCAAACGAACTAGATGGAATGACGACCCGATCCTCGTAGTCAAAGCTTGAGCGACTACATTCTGGCCTGGATTCTCACTGTTAAATTTGCACACATTACCGTTTCGGTCGAAGCAGTCTGTGATTCATATCCCTTATCTCAACGTGTGTCCAGACAAGCTTATGATTCATTGCTTGAAAATCATTACCATGCGCACAGCTGCAGTATCGAATGTCCATTTAAATTTCGCCTTTTTGCATTCAATTACAAGAGGGCACTCAAAATAAAATTGTTCGATCTATTTATATCATATGACTCACTGTGCATTCCAATTGTTCCAACGTCATGTATGAGGTGCTCGAAAAAAATCCCTCGGAGATACAAGGTTATAATTCTCCATCGAGGAAATATTATCTGTTCAGACAACTGACGGGGGACGTTGTAATCAAGGCATGGACACAGGCGATGTGACTAGGGGCGAGTGACACAGGCGATGTGACTAGGGGAGAGTGCTCTTTACAGTTGAATGTGGGTTCAATTTCTAGCAATTTCTAGTGAGATTTTTTCAGCGTGGAGGAGAGCGACTGGCGCCAAACCGCGTTCAAGAAGTTCATCCGTTCGATGGCAAATATTGACATGCACGATCAATAAATTCGTACTTCGTCCAGGAAATCTGTGCACACTGTGCAGTGTTGATCACGGTCTATAGTGTGATTCTTGCAAAACCTTGTGACAGATGTTTGTGGAATTGCACGTGCATGTTATGCGCTAACAATATGAAACACAGTCGATTGAAACTGAGATATCTTACTGTGTGTGACGGGGCGGTGGGCTAGCCCAGTGGTTAAAGCGTTCGCTCCACTCAGCGTTCGTCGTGATATTGCTGGAATATTGCTGGAATGTTGCTAAAAGCGGCGTAAAACCATACTCAGACTGCTCACTGCTATGTGTAACGCATGCTTCGGTGGTCGACGCCACAGGTAGTGAGTGAATTACTGAGTGAGTATGGTTTATGCCGCTTGGAGCAATATTCCAGCAATATCAATAAATTGTAGCAATATTTTGGTTGTTGTTTTACGTCGCACTCAACAATATTCCAGCTATCTGGCGGCGGTCTGTAAATATTGGAGTCTGGACCAGACAATCCAGTGATCAACATCATCAGCATCGATCTACGCAACTGGGATAGGCTGACATGTGTCAACCGAGTCAGAGAGCCTGACCACCCGATCCCGTTAGTCGCCTCCCACGACAAGCATGATGGTCTATGGACGTCATCAACCTGCCGCTTTCTGGTAGAACCGACAGGTGTGCGAGTTGCCCGTATAGAAATTGATATTTCACTTCAGACGCTTGTTGATTATCTGGCTGTTCTACCAGCAAGTGTCCCCCATCGTACAAAATAGCGGTAAGTGACAACAAAATAATGATCGTTTATCAGACAACTGTTTTATTCGGCTGTCCAAAAATATGAGACAAATCATCAGAGTTGTTTTGTCGATTTCATGTGTCTGTGCAAAATTTGGTTTTGTTGCAATTATTAGATTTTGTGTTAGTGAGCAATTCATCGGTCTAAAATGAAATCAAACGGATTATGCCTACCAACGTCTTTACTGAATAATTGTGTATAGCATTAGTGTAAGCCACGAACGTGCACAACGTTAACCGTGCAATGTTCGCTACGAATATCACTCTGTCGTTACTTAGGAATTCTGTTTTTGGTTATTGTAACTTGACATACGACACTGTGAAACATAAAACTACTTACCATCAGCACCAGACACTGGAGTGGAGTCCTCGTGTCAGAACCAGCTGCACCTCCCAGTCAGAACCAGCTGCACCTCCCAGTCAGAACCAGCTGCACCTCCCAGTCAGAACCAGCTGCACCTCCCAGTCAGAACCAGCTGCACCTCCCAGTCAGAACCAGCTGCACCTCACAGTCAGAACCAGCTGCACCTCCCAGTCAGAACCTGCTGCACCTCCCAGTCAGAACCAACTGCACCTCCCAGTCAGAACCAGCTGCACCTCCCAGTCAGAACCAGCTGCACCTCGCAGTCAGAACCTGCTGCACCTCCCAGTCAGAACCAGCTGCACCTCCCAGTCAGAACCAGCTGCACCTCCCAGTCAGAACCAGCTCAGAGAGGAACCAGCTGCACCTCCCAGTCAGAACCTGCTGCACCTCCCAGTCAGAACCTGCTGCACCTCCCAGTCAGAACCAGCTGCACCTCCCAGTCAGAACCAGCTGCACCTCCCAGTCAGAACCTGCTGCACCTCACAGTCAGAACCAGCTGCACCTCCCAGTCAGAACCAGCTGCACCTCCCAGTCAGAACCAGCTGCACCTCACAGTCAGAACCAGCTGCACCTCCCAGTCAGAACCAGCTGCACCTCCCAGTCAGAACCAGCTGCACCTCCCAGTCAGAACCAGCTGCACCTCCCAGTCAGAACCTGCTGCACCTCCCAGTCAGAACCAGCTGCACCTCCCAGTCAGAACAAGCTGCACCTCCCAGTCAGAACCAGCTGCACCTCCCAGTCAGAACCAGCTGCACCTCCCAGTCAGAACCTGCTGCACCTCCCAGTCAGAACCTGCTGCACCTCCCAGTCAGAACCAGCTGCATCTCCCAGTCAGAACCAGCTGCACCTCCCAGTCAGAACCAGCTGCCCCTCCTTGTCAGGACCAGCTGCACCTTCGTGTCAGAACCAGCTGCACCTCCCTGTCAGAACTATCCACAAATGAGTGTTCGAACCAGCTGCAGTTCCCTACCAGAACCAGCTGCAGTTCCGTGTCAGAACCACCCGCAACTGCCTGCCAGAACCAGCTGCAAGTCAGAACCAATTAGATCTCCGTGTTAGAACCAGCTGCAATTCCGTGTCGGAAGCAACGGCAACTTCGTATCAGGATAAGCTGCAAATAGCTCTCAGATCAAGCTACGACCGCAAGGCCGATACAAAGGCATTGATCGGCTGGGAAAATAATCATTGACCTTAGATCAGATTCAAAAGCCCCGTGATTCGACAGATTCGACAAGTACGCGTGTGATCAATCGTGACTCTCCGTTTTGAAATATATTACAGAACATTACCAGTGTTGCATTGCAATGAAAATATTACGTTTTAAGACAACTAAATACCTATTATTTTGTCCCGAAGTGATTGCGTGTCAGCTTCCTTCAAAACACGAAGAATTTGTCTGAGATGAGTGCCTATTTGCAGGGTTTCTTTTCAGAAGGAAGTGCTTTATAATTTGCTTTGTTCACAGTCAGCATCTTCCTAGCCTAAAAATGATCAAATCTGGGATAGACAAACCAGTGGTTGATATTATCATGTATTCTGTTTGCTTGTTGTTGAACGCCGGATATCAGCGGCATGACGTGTCTGTAAATACTGAGTCTGGACCAGACACAGCAGTGATTGAAGTCATGAGCATCGATCTATGCAATTGGTATACGATGACATTTGTCAACCAAATCAGCAAGCCTGACCATCCGATCCCCTTCATCGCCTCTTATAAGCATGGGTTACTGAAGATCTAACCCGGATTGTCGTACAATCGTATTTCAAGTCGTATATGTATTAGACAAATCATCAGAGTTGGTATGTCGATTTCATGCGACTGTACGACAAGCATGGGCTGCTAAAGATCAATTCTAACCCCATCTCCGCCGACGGACAAGACACAACACGATCATAAGCACGTGTTGCGAAACTTGTCTTCAAACAAGTACCAGATCGTTACAAGGCCTAAACAACTGTATCTAAGATAATTTTGAACCTATGAAAATGGTTAGTTAATATATGTTATAGTCATACATGCCATTGTGTATTTCATATGTCATGGGTCGTCATATGAGCGAAACATTCTCAAGCACGACGTTAAAACCCAATTTCACCTCACCTCACCTCATGTCATGGTACCCCCCTGACGGTCCGGGTTAGAATGAGCCTTCAGTAACCCATGCTTGTCGTAAGAGGTGACTAACGGGATCGAGTGGTCAGGCTCGCTGGCTTGGTTGACACGTGTCATCGGTTCCCAATTGCACAGATCGATGCTCATGCTGTTGATCACTGGATGTTCTGGTCCAGACTCGATTATTAACAGTCCGCCGCCATATAGCTGGAATATTGCTGAGTGCGGCGTAAAACTAAACTCACTCACCCATATGTCATAGTCAGTCAAATGCATTCTTGGTAATTGCTATTTTAAATGCTATTGTAGGCAACACGGTGTGTACCGCCAACATCAACTGGTCTCTGCATACTACAGGGGGAATTGTCAAGTACAAACCTCTATCAGCTATTCAAAACACGCACAGATGTTGGTAAAGATATGCATTGACATGCGTGACATGCACTAGAAATAGGATTATATAACCTTGTATTCGTATATATATATTGACAGATCCAGCTCAGATGAACACTTCCAAGCCGGCTGTCGTCAACTGCATTGCTCCAACAGAAATCAGAAAGTCACCACCTGTGATCAGGCAGGATTTGTTTGCTTGTTTGGTTAGTTGTTGTGACAGGCTTAAGCTTGTCAGAATATGCTTGACTGTTTTAAAAAATCCAGTCGAGAGGCAGACGCCATTTTGTTTACATGACATATAGTCGGTAGCGAGCTTATCGATCTTCAAACTAAAAGAAACTGATATTTAGCACATACAACATGGCGGTAAGATAAAAACGTAGTTAACATCTACCTCGGCTACAGGCTCGTGAGACTCTGTTACAAAAAGGCGTACATCAGACCGTATCACCCTCGAGAAAAGCATACAACTTATATTAGCCCCGTTAGTAATATACAATGTATATGCATATACTTGCTCAGTGTCTCGCGTGCGTGCGTGCGTGTCTGTCTGTCCCTCCCTCTCTCTCTCTCTCTCTGTCTGTCTGTCTGTTTGTGTTGTTGTTTTTCATTTTTATTGGGTTTTTTTGCGCGTGAGTCTGTGTGCATGTGACAGAGAGGTTATTGTTTTACGCCTTATGCTCAGAAGTCGTGTAACTATTCGAGGCTATTGCTCTCCAAAACACAATGGTTTCATATTTGTTGTGAGTAAAGGAAGAAGGGTATCCTGTTATCTTGCAAACTTTCTATAAATGCAATGTCACGCATCTAAATCATCTAGCAATTGTGATTAATGTTTTCATAATGTTTGCCCTGTAAGGTGATCAACGTGTAATTAAGGTATTGAATAACACATTATGGAATGTGGAAACGCTCAAATAATGCTCCACTGTAACGCGAATATGAGTCCATGTACACAGTACAACCAGAAATTATTGAGCATTTGAATATTGTAATTTTTATATTGTTTTTCACTCATTGCTCACGTATTAAATGTGAATATTAGCAGAACATAACTCAAGATTCAAAGACAGGTGAACAGTTAGTATTTTGTCAAGTCACCATGAGCAGCAATGCAGACTTCAATGCGGCAGGGCATACTACTGATCAAAGAAGTTAGAAAGTCGTGGTCCATGCTGTCCCAAATCGGACCACCTCTTCTTTCATTTCAATATTTGTCAGATTTTTCTTATTGACACCTTCACCCCAAACATTTTCTATTGGTTTAACTATAGCAAATATGATATTTTGTCCATGTACTTTGAACGATACAACCAGAAATTGAGCAGATTGAAATGTCCCTCGAGCATATCTGTGTACCGCTCAAGAGGGCGTTGCCCCTAACTATGCCACCCCACACCTTAAATTTCAGACTTAAAATGTCAGTTTGTTTGGTCCAGAATTTCAGTGTAATAGCACCAGAACTTCATCTGACCATTCCCAGTTTCTTTCTATGCTGTAAGCACCAGTTCAACCTTCGCTACTTTTGTTTCAGGTTTCATGATCGGTGATGGAATTCCTCGACTTTTCTGCCAAACCATTGCATGCAGCTCAGTTCTAATTGTCTCCTTACAGACAGCCACAGTTCCTCTATCAATCATATCCAGCCTTAAGTTTTCTTAACTCCTTCGTTTGTTTTAGAAACAAGATACAATATTTTTGGGCACCTGCTCCTCCCTGGTGCTCAATGCATATCCATTTGCAATATTTTTCAAAACACGATAAACAGTGGACAAAGGGATGCCTGTTCTACTTGAAATCACTTTAGCTGATCTGATGTCCTTGTTATAATACTCTAAAATCAACTTCCTCTTCTCTAAATCATCCATACTGAGGATCACTGAAAATGTCGTCTGCTAGCAAGTAAACAAAGGGGGATAACTCTTCACAAACTAATGAAAAAGGATTAACGGAGTTGTCTCTCTTAAATGAAACCAAGTACTTGATAGCTGGTCATGGTTGTTTATACTAGAAATCCAATTAAACATATTCCTAAAATTCTCAATAATTTCAGGTCATACTATACATGTGCAATTAACTTGTGTGATCTTTTATTAAGCGTAGAAGCTTGTACAGGCTCGTCACACCGAAGACCCGGGGGCGATTCCCCACATGGGTACAATGTGCGAAGCCCATTTCTAGTGTTCCCCGCCGTGATGTTGCTGGAATATTGCTAAAAGTGGCGTAAAACTAAACTCACTCAGCCGCTCTAATGCATTGATACATCTCCAGGGGTCCAGATAAACTGCGTAGCTGAGACCTAGTGTTATGAGAAATTTCAAGATTTTGAAAGACACTTGAAGGGACGAGGAAATACGCGAAGCAGCGAGAAATTAATTGAAGTAACGGGAAAATATTCAAAGCAACGAGAAAATAGTTAAAATATCGAACAAATAATTGAAAAATAACGAGAAAATACTCCCAAGCACCGACACAATTTGCAGCGAGAAATTTGGCTGAAAATGATATTTTATGCTACAAAAATGACAGTATTAGGCTTTAGTAGTGAACATCTCTTGTGTTTGGGATCATTATGTATATATGCCAGGTGCGCTTATTTTATGAACTGTACATCATTATCACACCTGGAAACACTTGTCCTTCCATGTAATAAATTTCCATTCGCCGCAGTAAAGGTTTAACACTGATTCCGTTTGTCCTTTGTGTGTAATAATAACTTTTACCTTTGAGTATATTCGAAATACATTATATGACATTTGCGATACGGAAGGAAACCCTGCAAATAATCTATATTCCTGCTGAGGCCAAAAACTATTAAAGGTCGATAACTCTTGCATGCTTACTGGTCCCACTAACCAGACGCGGGTTGATGGTTCGCACCTCTCCTCGTTTCCCGTACCTTCGAGTAGCTATTTTGCCGTTTCTCGAAGAGTCATGAACTTGAAATATCACTTTGTGTCGTTGTGTTGTTGTCGTTGTTGTTTAACATCGTACTCGAGGGAAGCAAATGTACTGTTAGTCCCCACGGTCCCAAGTATGGCGATCTACCTTCAGTTGTTGGCAATCTATAGCCTGTTTTTCTATTGTTCCGTTAAACTTAGAAATAGTGTTTTATGATTAGGTGATAGTTTTGAGAGTTAGTATAAATCTGTGACGGATTAGTTATTTTACTGTCCCTCGCAGACAGGCATATATATATATAAGTTTGTTTTTATTTCATGTATAACTTTTAACTCACTCACTGCCTCACTAACACCGTATTCAGCGCTACAGCTATAGGACATATTCAGGTCTGGACCAGAAAATGCAGTGATTTAAATCGGGTTTGAGTGAGTGAGTGGGAGAGTTTAGTTTTACGCCGCTTGTAGCAATATTCAAGCAATATCACGGCGGGGGACACTAGAAATGGGTTTCACACATTACACCCATGTGGGGAATCGAACCCGGGTCTTCGACGTGACGAGCGAACGCTTTAACCACTAGGTTACCCCACCGCCCCACATCGGGTTTGAAATTTCCTTGATATTTTTTACAGTTCTAGAAGCACGTTTTCCTGCGTTGCCCAGTTATTGCCCCAAATATCCCCCTTTCAAAATACAGTTAGTCCAATTGAAGAATTCTTCTGTGGACAGTGTACAAGTTTGCTTGTATCTCAAGAAATTGCCTTGTCACAAGAGCAACATTCCATCGTGATATAAAACACGCCCTGCTGGTCTGTGCAATATGGGGGCGCTGGGGTAGCCGAGTGGTTGAAGCGTTCGATCACGCCGAAGACCTGGGTTCGATTCCCAAAATGGGTACAATGTGTGATATTGCTGGAATATTGCTACAAGCGGCGTAAAACTAAACTCATTCACTCTCTCTTTGCAATTTGACTCCTATCCATGTTATATTTTGAACCCTTTTCGTATTATTACTTACATTTTTGTGCCTGTTTCTGCAATTACCTTCAGATGGTAACTATGAAGCTTATTTAAAGTTTACCATGGAGTTGAATGTTGTAACCTTGATCGAAAAACTTCTGAGCAAGAATCGTATAGCACTCTTTTAAAGGTGGTGGCTGTGATTGTTGCTCTAACATAATTCCATCAATAAAGGGCACGTGCAAATCCGGGTCAGAATTGGCCTTTGGGAACCCATATTTGTCGTTAGAGGCGACTAACGGGATCGGGTGGTCGGGCTCGCTGACTTGGTTGACACGTGTCGTCGAATTCCACATCGATGCTCATGCTATTGATCACTGGATTGTCAGGTTCAGACTCGATTATTTACACACCGCCGCGATATAGCTGGAATATTGCTGAGTGCGGCGTTAAACAACAAACAAACTTAAGTAACATTTTGTTTTGTTCGTTACTTTATGTTTTATGCCTTCAGCCTGGCCACCCCGATCCCGTTAGTCGCCTCATACGACAAGCATAATAATAATAATAATGTGTCCATTTATATAGCCCCAAACTCCACACTAGGTATGCTCATAGCGCTAACAATCAAGGCACAGCACATAATTACCCCGGATAACCCAAGCTGCCTGTTAGGCGCTAGAAGGTTATAGTCATATGACTTTTTCCACCGGGTACCCATTTTCCTGCTGGAAGCATGGGTTACTGAAGATCAATATTCTAACCCGGACCTTCACGGGTCGATGAAATGATGATGGTGAAGTGAGTGAGCACGGTTTTACGATGTTTTTGTAATATTTCAGCAATATCACTGCGGAATTCACACATTGTACTCTTTTGGGAAACTGAAGCCGGGTCTTCGGTGTAATGGGCGAACGCGTCACCCGCTAGGCTACCCACCGCCCCAGGCAAAGCCGGGATTTTTTCAAAAGTTTCATGGTTTCCATCTAATATCTCTACCAGAGCTGAATGGGGGTGTGGAAGCTGCTTTCAAAAACAAGAGAGTACACATATTTTGATCATTCGAAAAAACGGAAAAAAAAGATAAAAAACTGAGCATTCGGACAGATCAATTTTCCCAAACGCATCAGGGCATCAACGGTTATCTCCCTTGCATCAACGCTCAGTGAACGTGTTGGAACACTTCCACTTCAAGACGCTTCTCTACATTGACAAAGCAGAAATGGTCTGCTCATGATAACAAGCTGGCTCCAAGAACTTCGGTACGGGTAGGGCGGGCAGCGCACGTGCAGGACACAGGTAGAGCGTGCAGAGCACGTGCATCGCGCGTGAAATTCAAGGTGTCGGCTGCCAGTCGCATCCCAGTTGATTTCAACAGTAAATACCAAATATTAAAATGATATCTAACATATATCTCCGGTCGGTTCATAAGATTAAAATATCTCCCGCTTTATTATGGCACAAATGTCACTGTTCAGAAATGTATACATTTGTTGGGTGTCTGTTCATCATTTATACTTCACAATTGTGCTATGTTAGTTAAGGAAGCTCTTCTACAGAGAAACTTACAGCTCGATATGTAAATCGATATCAAAAAGGGTATCAAAATGTCACGACAAAATGTGTTTGAAATGTATCATGCGTAATCCAATGGCCTATCTATTGAATAAATGATTGATTTGATATATAAGTATATAAAGAACCATTATATATATGTATATAAAGAACGACAACAGCAACAAAACATCAGACATTCCTCCCAGCTGTAACCATACGCTACAACGGCCTTGTGTTCATCCCATTTTAATAGTACTCAGCTAAAATCAGGCATCCATCAATAACAGACAAGCAGAGACAGAGACAGATGGAGTTGGTGTCGTCCTTTCAGTGGTATGGTGGCCAAAGGTCCAAGGGTATGCATCAAATCAAATGCAGTGGGTTAATGTTGAATGGCATCATCCTATCCCCAAATAGGAACATTACTGTAAAAAGCAGATGCGACGAACAAATAAATATCTTTTGTAAAATATGTTATATTTGGGATTACACTTTCTTAGTAAAGTACAAATTGTAGTTCTTTGTTTTTGGGTTGAGTCCCATCGGGGATTCGAACCCACACCCTCAGAGTCAGGCACCAAATCGCCAGCACACAAAGTCGGACAGCTGGTAGTCTAGACTGCGGACTTTGTGTACCCCTCTGAGAATCCCGGATGGGACTCAACCCAAAAACAAAGTACTAGAATTTGTACTTTACTAAGTAAGTGTAATCCCAAATATAACATATGTTACATTTGACCACTTTCTAAAATGGCATTGTGTAATCAAATAAATATCTTGTTAGAAACTCTGAGGTTTGCTTTCACTAACACAATCCATTTTCGTCTGTAATATAATGAAAGCACCACCAGGCCTGGAAATAACGTGAGTTGCTGCTAATTATTCCAGAATACTTGACACGAGGTCCGTTTCAGTACCTAAAAATATTCAACGCTGATTCAGAGGTTTCATCTCAGAGGTGTCCAACGCGATCAATGTTAATTAAGTCTTCGGTTCCTAGTGGTGTACTCCCCAACTGACTGTGGGCTGTGTACACAATGGCGACAGTCTGATACGATTGTACGAGTCTGGACCAGACAATCCAGTGATCAACAAGCATGAGCACTGATCTAAATAATTGGGATACGATGACACTGGGATACGATACGAGGCCCCTTGCGACAAGCATGGGTTACTGAAGATCAATTCTAACCCGGACCTTCACGAGCGTTTGTCTTAAAAGGTATGAAACTATGTACGAATTGTAAATAACTAGCGAGTCAGTTGGCAAGCAATACACAGAAACCTTCCACTGCTTATTGGCTGCATATGAAACAAATATACGGCCAAGTATCTTCCCAAATCAAACTGGCCATTTGGTGATTGAAATGGACAAAAATATCTGCTACACTGTCATTAAGTAGGAGCAAATGGTGTCAATTTCAGGGGATGGTACTCATTCTTTTGTCACTGTCATGCATTGGACAGCAGAGTTCCAGAGAGAAAATAAGCTACCCGAGGATTATCCAAGGTCATTCCTACGCAGATCCTGATGATTGTGTTGGGAGCTTTGTAACCATGGATCGAACTATATGAATATAATTCACAACTATATGCCAGAAGCAACTGAAAGAAAGTCTGTTCTATTATATAACAAGGTAATGGCCTCGATGGCACAGGCCCTCGTGTCTTTGCGAGCATTAAATATTTAACAAGATATATATAAAGATTTGTGAAGACCCCCAACTCGAGCTGCATCACAGTACAGTGTCAAGATCGTTCAGCTAAGAGTCAAAATCGGGTTTCAATCGACTTGCAGAAATAACAATAAAGAATTGGTAGGTGTCATGAGTGGTGCTCGACAGGCCAATCATCCATGATTGTGTTTACATTAAGTTATAAATGATTGCATGTGATGGTCTTGTCATGATGTATTGTACTGTGAAGGTAGAGTGGATTTTTTTTTGCAATTGTGTAAAATCCTGTTATCAACACTTTTGTTAGATATTTTCACATTTGTTTGAACACAATAGGTAATTAATAGATTTAAAATAAATACAAAACGCCTATGAGTTTCTTTTTGAGGACAGTATATATTTCGAACTATATCGCCTGTCCTGCATTGATTCATGTTGCGTGGGCTTGCCATACCAATTATATTACTTATAAAATCCTGAGTAACCAAAGTACGTGGTGATGTCCCTTGAGAGTCAAAACAATGAAAATATGGAAATATTCTGGTACTATAGGTGATGATACATATTTTGCCAAATAATGTACCGCCTCCGTGGTGTAGTGGTTAGAGCGTCCGCCCGGAGTGCGGAAGGTCGCGGGTTCGATCCCCGACCGCGTCATACCAACAGACGTTAAAATATGGTACTTGTTGGTCCCTGCCTGGCGCTCGGCATTAATGGGTAGAACAAGGACTGGTCGGCTCGGAGTCAGTATAATGTGTCTGAGTGGGGTATTTCTGCTTCACTGCGGCATGGTATCTCAGTGGGATAGCACTATAAAACCAGCTTCAGTGTGGGCTAGTACAAGCAGCCGCACATACACATACACACGCATGCACGTCGTCATATGAGCGAAATATTCTCAAGCACGACGTTAAACCCACCACCACCAAATAATGTACATATTAGATAGTGATGAGAATGCTTGGTTTAATTACATTTAGCTTGAGGTGAGGGGCCTTCATTTGAGCTTGTTATGTAACTAGAGGTACAGCTTGAGATTTGATGAATTCAGCTTTTGTAAGTTAATTGAAAGTGGTTCCCCCATAGTATGGAGAAGCTCAGTGTTACTCTGGTCTTGTGGGGAAGTAGCTTGAAGACTTGAATTTTGCCAGTTTTTCATCCATAATGTGGATGTTCAGAAGTGATTCACAAATACATGTCGGGGATGGGAAAGAGTTCCTTCCGTTCCCCCCATATTCTTTCTTTCACAGACTAACATAGATAACGCTAAGTGGTTCGACTATATATATTGTAATGAATTTGGGAGCTTTTAGTTATTTTTGTGAGTTCTCTAGTAATTGTTGTGTTAGGTTTAGTTAATAATTTTAGTATATATTGATTTATAAATATTATTTGGGATGGGGGAACGGGAGGAACTCTTACCAACCAGGATGTTGTGCCAACCTACTATTAGGATAGCATCAATAAATTGTCCTTAATTGGCCAGATTGTTGTGTAATCTATTTAACTTTGCGAGTGAATTTGTCACCGGGCTGGTATTCCTCTTTATTAGCCCTTCACTCGTACACTGACTGACTGACTGAGTATGGTTTTACGCCGTTTGTAAAGCAATATTCCAGCAATATCACGGCGGGGGACACCAGAAATGGGCTTAACACATTGTGCCCATGTGGGGAATCGAACCCGGGTCTTCGGCTATTAGCCCTTCACTCGTACACTGACTGACTGACTGAGCATGGTTTTACGCCGTTTTTAAGCAATATTCCAGCAATATCACGGCGGGGGACACCAGAAATGGGCTTCACAAATTCGGCGTGAGGAGCGAACGCTCTAACCACTAGGCTACCCCACAGCCCCTCACAGCCCCTCCCACGTTACACTGGACAGTGGCATGATGCGTTATAATGACATATTATTCCAGTAAGCGACTTGCATGGATACAACAGGGGACATGTTAGCATTTTGTTGTTTCGTATTCTGGCATATATTGAATGACATCATTCTAAGTGTCGAGTCTGAAACTACAGCCAGTTGCTGTTAAGTGTCTCAGTGAACATGGTTTGAGGTCCGTTTCAGCACCTGAAGATATACGGTGTTGAATTTATTGTAGTCTGGTCCAGCGTGATCAATGAAAATAAAGTCGTCTACGTTTCCGGCTATGTCTTCATCACTCTGACTGTGATGTGTGCACCAGGACGACAGTCTAACACGATTATCCGTTGGAAATACAGGAGAAGAATGTGCCGACTGATGATTTTAACTCATAGTATCCTTTCGATAAAGGTTATATTGCCTTGATGTGTCTTATGAATGATGTGCAGTTTGCGTGTTTTAAACATAATTATGTTTATGTTTATGTTATGCTTGAACCAAATACACAGCCATGCGGCATTTGCTTGCAGACATATGACCAACACGTTTTTCTCTGATGGTGAACATGGAACAAAACCCCCAAATATCTCCAACCAAAGGGACCGACTCAAGCTACCATCTATATGGAGATTTTGTCAATTTTGGGGAATGGTGCTCCTCGTTCAACTCTGTTCAGAAGCGAAGTTCAGAGAAGCACCTCATTTGGTTGAGTGATTTTCACCATGAATGAATATTGTATTCTCTGCTTTAACAACAGGAGATCCAGATCTTTGTGTAGAAAGATTTGTAACCATTGCACGTTGGTTAACAACTATCTGCCGGAGGTTTTACAGTGTGCGACATTTACGCTGTGGTGCCTTGCTAGTAAAAAATCACCAGGACAACAGAAAGATAAGTTTGAGGTGGTCCTGGTGGCCAGTGAATTTTGTCTTGATAGTAAATCTTCGAATATTATTTTGGACCAGTTAAGTACAAACAGGACTACTAATTATTGCCCACTCACTGGTCTTGTGGTCAAGTGGAAAATTTTGAAAGGTTTCTTTCCCTGGAGGTAACAGTTTAAAGACGTCACAGTATGTTCCTTAGAATAAAGAGGTGATCGTTCGGTGGTGCAAACATGGACGAATACAAGTCGTTCACATTGACATGTGTTCTGGCCCCGCTCGATGGTATAGAGCTAATAAACCGTGATCAAGCAGCAAAACATACGATTGGTTTCATCACTTTCAAGATTACGACAAGTCGTCAGCAACATTATCGTCCAAGATGTATGATGAACATCTGTTCTTGCAGGAAGGGGACTTTCAGGTTTCACTATATGCATATACATGTTCTGTAATTTGTTCGACATGTTCCTTCATGTGATTCTTGTTTCAGTCATTAGAGGACATTTGTTGTATTGTCTTTAGAAGTTATGGTACTATCCTCTAATCGGAAGGGACCACATCGTATACCTGCTTAAACACACCGTATAGCTAGCACAGCAGTCATTGCTGGCAAGGCACCAACCATTATCTGTCTGAGACAAGAAACTGTACGGCTATTTCTGGAGTGTAGAGTCAAACTAAAGTGTGCTGTACCATTTAAGAACAGAGAAGTACACTTGCTAATGTCAACTAACCAGTAGATTGACGGACTCAAATTACGGTGGTCGTTAACTGGAAATAAGTCTGAGCATAGTTAGCTTTGTTAAATGTAGAACACCATAGATACACCACTGTCAGGCTCAGATTAACCAACAGGCTTGTAAAAGTGCTTTGCTTTCGCCCTGAAGGAAACATTTTGTACGTACATATATTTATCTCAACTGAAATGTTGATGTTGAATTAAGGAAAAATAGTAAACCGATCGTTTGCTGGCGTCTCGTCAAAACGGACAAATACCCGACCAACATGATTTCAAAAATCGTACTCTCGTGTTGATACAAAAGCAAGCCAGATCTTGCACGTAATTGATTATCACTGTTACCAGAAGGGTTAATGACGAAATGTGTCGTTGTCTTAGCAGTATATCATCAAGGTATTGAATTTATATTTTATTTAAGGTTTCAATCTGTTTTCTCCAATATTGCCATCTTGCATGTTTCAACACACAAGTTCACTTAACATTAAAGACTAGGTTATATTTGTTGTTAAAACATAAAACACTGATGATAGTTTCAAATACGCCAGGAATAACACATTATCAGAAAGCAGGTGACAAAGGGGCGTTAGCGCAGCAGCATGAAGCATTTCACGATCACTGGAAGCTAACCCAGAATCCCAAACACCTAATTCTATGGGATGAACAGATCCTCTCCGATGTGTTCAGTTCCTTATGAACATACAACCCGATTCCTCTCCCTTCCTCTTTACCCCCTCAACCCCTCATACCTCTAAAATCTCTGTCCAAAGCCCTCTTATGTGGAGTACACAGATAAGGAATGACCAGTGATTTATGTCCGCACGAATTTGGTCAAGACTAACACCATCGCTATTGATTATCTGAATGAGTTTAGTCGCGGCTCTACTCCAATGTACAAATTAAGTTGCTACCCTTTCGACCCAAAGGTCTGTGACTTTGGTTGAGGTCAGGCAGACATTATGTCACATACCTTCTCCTGTTGACCTCAGAATGTAATTGAATGTTGTACTATGTACGCTGCCATGTCAGGCAAAAGGGGGAATTGTTCAAATTCATCTCGTTCAATTTTCATATTAGGTTAAAACACTTTTGTATATACATGTGTACACAGCCTTACGTTGACCTCAGGTACCCTCTCATGCCAGGAAATGTTAAATGTGAACTGGTTTATATTTGATTGAGTGCGAACGACTATTGGTGGTAAAAGAGAGCTTGAAAATATATAGTTAGGTGGGTTGGTGACATATTGACGATTAATGTCATAAATAGTGTCTGAATAGCTTTGTAGAAAGTAGGGTTCGTGCAATCTTGACCATTAATGTCAGTAGCAGTGGATGGAGGACAATGTAAATAGGTGGGTTTGTGTAATATTGTCGATTAATGTCAGAAACATTAGATGGAGATCAATGTACATAGGTGGGTTCATGTAATATTGAATATTAATGTCAGCAACCGTGGCTAGACACATATATAGTCGTGTAACGGAAGAAGGAACCTCGATAAATCCACATGGGCATGATTGCAAAGGTCGATCGTTGAAGTCTAACATGGTCCCAACATAATCCTTTCTGTGTCAAACAAGATGAAGCCAAGGACAAATCAGTAGTTGTTACCGTATATAATGTCTAACATGGAACAGCCTAAGTATCACATTCATCATTAAAATACACATCTCTGCAGACCACACTTTCATCTGCAAAGATCATATGTATGTCTGGGTCGTTCATGTTTTCTTTGCATAAATGATGCCTCTACTAAGCACTGGGGTAGTATAATGGATGAAACATTCGCTCGTCATGACGAAGACCCTGGTTCACTCACTCACCTACTTTGTACCTGTATTGTTATTCAAACCAGAGTCTTCGGCGTGACGAGGGAACGCCTTACCCTCAAGGCTGCCACGCCTCTCCCCAGCAACAACATGAACTACGATCTACCAATTGGGAAACGATGACAACCACGTCAGCGAGCCGGACCACCCGATCCAGCAACATCACGGCGGGGGACACCAGAAATGGGCTTCACACATTTTACCCGGGTCTTCGGCGTGACGAGCCAACGCTTTAACCACTATGCTACCCCACCGCCCCTCTTCGATACTAACATTCACATCAAAGATAAAACATACTTAATGTTACGTAGGTGTACTTTAAGCATTGTAGAAGATACCTCCGTGTCTGCTAACATGATTCAAATATATTAAAAATCATAGCTTAGACACTATAATTGTTAGAAGGTGAGGTGGAATGGACTTTAATGACGTACTCAAGAATGTTCCGCTCATATGACGACGTGCATGCGTGTGCATGTGCGGCTACTTGTACTAGCCCAGACTTAAGTTGGTTATATAGTGCTAGCTCACTGAGATCCCATGTCGCAGTTAGGCATGAATACCTCACTCAGACACATTATACTGACTCCAAGCCGACCAGTCCTCATTGTACCCAGACAGGGACCAACAAGTACCATATTTTAACGTCTATTGGCGTGACGCGGCCGGGGATCGAACCCGCGACCTTCCGCTCTCCGGGCAGATGCTCTAAGCACCACACCACGGAGGCAGTGTAATTGTTAGAAAGTAGATGATTTTCTAGTTTAATTTGATTCCAGTATCATACACGTCGATGGAAGTGTCGCCATTATTACCTGTAAGTAACATCAGTGCACATGATCTTAATTCTATCCGAGCCACGAAAATCAATATATCATGTTTTGAGTCAAGCTGCCTCAGCATCTGAGCGTCCATGAAAGACTTTTTGCGGTCATTAATATCCACAGTTCAGTTGAAACCCGGTCTGTCACTGCCCTGCACATATACTCTTCTGATGTATTTGAAGCATCCTCCATCTTCAAGCAGACTCTTTTACCTGATCATCCTGAAAGTCGGCTAGCGAAGGTCGTTAGATAATTACCACTAATTCTCGTTTCAATACCAGCGCCTTCCGAGCATATCTGATCTGTCGCACCTGCGTCAGGTGCGCTGCCACAGGAAATAATCGATTCCGATTGGCTGAAATCACCGGAAGCAGTGCAAGTAATCGTTCTCGTTAGAGTCAGGTGACCTGACCGATAATTTGAATCGTGACCATGTCATACCTAATGTTTATGACATGATTGACTAGTAGAGTGATTGCTGATGTCTGTACCTAGTCTGTGTTCAGCAAGTATTGGTGCCCGGTTCCCAGAATAACTGGTGTTGAAACAGTTCTTCAAATAGCATAGCGTTTAGGTATGCCTAATGGCCTGACATTGTGCGGACAAACAGAGCGCCATAATATGGGCGTATTGGGGATTTGACAACACAAACACCTCTGAATCACGACTACGTGACAAAATTTTCAATAAACACTTCCCTTCCATTTTCAAGACAGTATCTGACAGATGATTCTTCACTAATAAATATAATAAGGTATGTCTAGTCCACGTTTTTTGTTTAAAAAATCAGTAAATTATCAAATTGGCAATTTTGTTGAAATGTTGTGTTGACTTCCCCACAAACAATATAATTAGAACTTTTAGCTGGAAAGTGAGTCAGAAGGTGTTATTTGGATGTTAGAGATCTTTGAATGATGAAAATCTTAGATGTTTACAATTCTGTCAGAAGATATGGGTATTCTGCTGATAAACGTAGAACCATAATTAGGTTGACCCAGTATCAGTTGTTTCAGAATCACAGACGCAGGCTAGGACAGCCAATAGCGGAGACGTTGAAGGTAAAAACAGTTGTACATTTTATACAGTAACAACTATCGATTTGTCATTGGCTTCAGCTTGCTTGACACGGAAAGGATTATGTAAGGATCATAGCAGACTTCTACGATTAGAGATTAATTTGTTCACTCAAGGCTACAATGTAGCATGATAAGGTTAACAAGAGAGATCAACGTATACGTGTTAAGTACATACATTGGTAGTGTTACGGTTAATAATTGCCGTGACAAAAGGTTTAAGAGTCCCCTTTGAACCAGCAAAATATAACACAAACAAATCTAAAATATTCAATAATATATTGAGCAAACAATGAGCAAGCTACAATGAATCACAATACAGATATTTAGTAAAATGCAATTGAGTCACAAATCTAAAGTAATGGGCCACAAATATGAAAGATTAACTCACCAGAGTCTGGGCATTTACAATGAGAACAGATATTCTAATTGAAGGTATTTACAATGTCAGTAGGCAATCGGTCTTGACGATGTTGACAGACAGACGACGGTAGGCATGATAAGTCCCGTGTAATTCCGTGTGTTAGTCCCCGTGTGTGTATCAACACAACAACCAGCCTTTATATATACTGACACAGATTCTTGAACATTCCTTTTCCACTGAGAACATTCGCGAAACATGTTGAACATACGACCGGGAGTCAAAACAAAATAAGCCAAGGGAGGCAACTCTGGAGCGCTATCATAAAGGCGTCCCGCTAAAAAATACTATTGCCATTTGACCATACATGATGCGAAATCCGACCTACAACCCACACTCAAAACATTAAACATTGTGACCCATAATAACTATCACTCAATCAATGATTTCATAAATTACAAAAAACACACTCTCGTAACAGTATCATATGCATGAACAATACAATGATGGAGCATTTATCTGAATTTACAGAGCACACGGCCGACCATTGTAAAGGCAATAGTGTCAGATAGCATTGCCAATTGTCCCATGACATGACAATTATACCAACAGTTGACAAGGACATTCTCATGAAATAAGCATCGTTCCAATAGATATAAGACATGAAAAGTGATGATCATCTTTAAATGTGTGCTCACAATTATGTTTATGACCATAAACTTGTAGTGTTTCAGCTTCCATAACGTTTGTAACGTCGTGGTTGATTCCAGGTATCACGTGTATAACTTCTTTTGCCTGGTGGCACTGTGTCAATTTTCAGAGACATTTGGCTTTCTTTGGTTGGAAAAACTGAGTCACTGAATGCTGTTCAAAGCTATAGTTAGCTAAAAAGCGGCGGTCTCTTCAGAATCAAGTCTGGGTAAAACAATCTGTAAGGCTATAAGTAGTAACTGGTACCTGAGTCACTGAATGTTGTTTTGTAAAATAGGTTGCAAAATAGCGATGGCCTCTTCATAGTCAAATCTGGATAAATGTTGGTTAAGTAACAACTGACACAGGAGCGACCTGATGACTGACACGGTCAATGAGTTTGAGCCGTCCAGTTCAAAAGATTGAATGGGAATGGGAAAATGACCTTCCCTAAAAAAAGAAAAATGATTCTTGAGCACCGGCGTGTTACTTTAAACCATTATTCATTATCATCACCGATGGTTTCATTCGTGTACCATAGTATGTTTTCAGAAAACAAATCTTAGAAATCTAAATCTGCTCCTTCCTAAACATCGTGTTTTAGCATGAACGATGAACCAATTCCGATCTTTCCGGTAAACAGTCAAGTTTTTATGTAGCCTGTGGGTTTACTGTATATCTTCCTGCAGACACCAGTGGCATCTTACGATTAGTATTTAACGAATTGTGAATTGGGAAGCCAATTCCTAGTCTTCTTGAAGCGAGCGCATGAAAGGTTAACACACTTCTCAGTATTGAAAGGTATCAGTCGCAGTATTCACGTCCCCGCAAATCAAGATGATGTGTGTTTCTGTTATCTCTCTCTCTGTGTCTCTCTCTCTCTTTCTCTTTCTCTCTCTCTCTCTCTCTCTCTCTCTCTCTCTCTCTCTCTCTCTCTCTCTCTCTCTCTCTCTGTCTCTCTCTCCCTCTCTCACACACACACATCCGCGTGCTGCTGCAGGATATCATATCGTGACAAATTCCTCTGGAAGATTCTGACACACAGAATTAGTTTAGTCAGTGGTCAAATGACCGAGCACATATTGACATGGGCGGACCAACAACTGTCCATTAAGAAGTCAATACAGAAGTAATAGCCCTGTCCCCCTCAAATGTGTCCAGGCTTGTGGAGCACTGTATGTTCAATATGTACCAATTAGACCGCATGCGTAGAGCAGTGTAGATTGATTTATTGTTGTCTGATAATTGTTAATCGTTTATCCTGCGTTTCCAGCGTCATTGTTTTGAGGTTTGGAAGATTCCATAACTCTATTATGCATGAATGACATGTTCATATATAACATTAATGGTTCTCGGAGTATCATTCTACAATGCTATCGTAAATCTCTGGCCTGACAGTATGGGAATTATGATGGTGGTGGAATTGGGTTCAACGTCGTGCTGGAGAATATTTCGCTCATATGACGACGTGCTAGCGTGTGTATGTGTATGTGCGGCTGCTTGTACAAGCCCAGACTGAAGCTGGTTTTATAGTGCTAGCCCACTGATATACCATGCCGCAGTGAAGCATGAATACCCCACTCAGACACATCATACTGACTCCGAGCCGACCAGTCCTTGTTGTACCCATTAATACCGAGCGCCAGGCAGGGACCAACATGTACCATATTTTAACGTATTTTGGTATGACGCAGTCGGGTATCGAACCCGCGACCTTCCGCACTCCGGGCGGACGCTCTAACCACTACACCACGGAGGCGGTCGGGAATTATGAGGATGTATGAGGTGATATATTTTATAAGTAGAGTCGGAACCATTTGTTTGACCCTGTCATCTGAGCTTCGTCGTACATGGCGATCGCACCGATACGACTATCGGCAGACTGTGTAGCACAAGGTAATCGTACCTCCACAGTCGAATGTGTCAGTCCCACATCGAGTAAGGAACTGAACGGTCCATTATTTGGCACCTTGAACATCCATCTGCACAAATGGTATACCTTGAGGTGTATCAACCGAGTCGCCCAACCACCCAACAACAGTCATAGGTTGCTGAAAACCATTTAGAACCCGGATCTTCAGGGGGCTACAACATCTACCATGTTTCAAAACATGGAGGAATAACATATCCCAATAAATGATATTTGATTAACTAAGGTTTTGAACTTTAACAAACCGAAGCAGACATGGCAAATCACAACGATAATCACCTAAAACAACACACATCACTATTGCTTTTTAGGGGCGTATTTGGAATAAAGTCGCATGTCAATGACACGGGACCGAGGTTCTGCAGAAAGTCAAGCTGGCGAGCACTTTTGTCCCTCCAACTTCAATCCGCGCCCAACATTGTTTTACGCTATCTGATTTGTAAGGTGAGTGAGTGAGTGAGTTTGGTTTTACGCCGCTTTTAGCAATATTCCAGCAACATCACGGCGGGGGACACCAGAAATAGGCTTCACACAATGTACCCATGTGGGGATTCGAACCCGGGTCTTCGGCGTGACGAGCCAACGCTTTAACCACTAGGCTACCCCACCGCCCCTGATTTGTAAGGGTGTTACTATAAGCTGTAGCATTGTGATGAGGGGTATACAGGGTTTTATGCGTCCCGTGTTAGGTTACATTCACCGACCGGAGGCTCTTATCTTACCGAATGTTTAAATCTCTCATTATGTGAATATAACGTCAACACAAACTGAAATTCAGTTATATATTTACTAACAAGGTGCTGACTAGTTAAAGCGAACCATTGGTTCACGGTTCACTGACTGCCGTGGATGCATGCTTTTTCCAGGGGGTGGGGTATAAATGAGTGCCCGCTCAGGCGGTCTTCGGACGTGCACCGGGCATACATGGTGATTTGCTGAAGGTCACGTGAACCAATCAGAGATGAACATTCTTACATGAGCTGGGATACAATTATTTGAAGAACAGAACAGAACACAAAGTAAAGTTAGCCTGTAAGCACGCATTTAAAGATGATCATCACTTTTCATGTCTTATATCTATCGAAACGATGTTTATTAAATGAGAATGTCCTCGTCAGCTTTCGTATACCTGTCACAGATTGAATGCCATGTGTCAAATGGCAATGTTATCTGACAATACTGCCATCGATGATGCTGGTAGCCAGTAACTGATATAGTATAGTACTCTGCTGCTTGATTCATTCACATGTATGCCGCTATGGTAGATGTGTATATACCGTAGTGATGAAAGACACCAGAGGTACTATTTTTTGTTACCCTTAACTTTGTCGAATTCTGATTGGTCAATAGTCAAAGCATACCAAACCATGTAGGTGGAGTTGCCAGGGTGTAGGAAACGTACACACCGTGAAATCTGTCATGTGACACACTACACAGGTTGTACGAATGACCTTGACCTTAGATGGACGGTTGCTGCCAAACGGCTGATCGCTTCGAAATTTTAGATTTGGCGTATTCAATTATGAGCATAAACAGAGTAATAAAATTGTTGCCATGATTTCTTGTTTGTTTGTGTCAATAAATATATCCCCAAAAATAAATTGTTCTGCATTTCACTTGTCGTTTAATTAACAAAAACTCAAATTCGATAATTTTATCATGAACTAAGCCATCCTAAGTTATCTCCCTTTATGACCGTTAGAAAAAAATCATTGCGAAACGTTTTGCGTCTCATTCTGCCGATGGTTGAATGTTGTTGTTTAAAGATAAGCTTAATAAAATCTTAAGGGTAATAAATTCCTCACACTGTGTTTTGAAAGTGTCCTACAGTCCCGTACACCTTTTCAAAACACCGTATAACTTATAGTATCTGATTCAGACTTGCATAAAATACTATTGGCAATCGTTTTCTCATGGGAGAACAAACGTGCAAGATTAAACAATGGCAATATACATTCTTCGATTTTATCAAGAACGCTTCTTACAAACTCAGATAACCAAGAACTATGTGCCTCAGCTATTAAAGAGCTCTTCAAAGCAGCATTAGGGGATGGACTAAAACCCGTGTTATGAGCGCTATGACAGTAAACGAATGTGAATGAGGACATATGAGTGGCATAATCGCATCATTGATCCTAAATCGTACGAGTAGTTCATCATAACAAGGTTCTATAAAAATAGTATAATCTTTGTCGGTGTGTCTGGACGGCATACGTAACTTATATTGGGTCACCAAAACAACGTGTATCTTAGCAGAGGACGTCAGTAAAGAGATGTACACATTCATATGTGGAACTGAACATGTGCCCTGGATGTGACGAACCAACATTTTAACCAAAGATTACTCTTCATCCCTAAATGAAGGGAGCTCAACCCACATCTCTCTCCCCTTTGTGTCCTTCCCATTTGTGCCGTCCTCTCCAACACCCACTGAATCGGAATCAACTCTACATTAAGATATTGGTCAGTGACCTTATAGTACTAGCGTCAGGCCATGCATTAGTATATTTGCTCTGTTGCCCGCTAATTCTATCGGAACACTTACACGTCCTCAAATGATCAGCCAGCGTTTCTCCGAGATCAATTTCTTGTAAGTAGTTGTACCACTACCTCGAAAACAGCACGTGATTGTGGCACGAGGAAAACATTTCTTTGACCCCATTGGGACTAATTAACGAAGAAAGATATTGACGCTAGAACTATTGAAGAATTATGAATACTGAACGCAGTAAACAGAATCCTCACTGGCCCATGTCGACCAAGAGAGACGTTAAGTGAAAAATACTCGTGGATGAGCTAATAATGCTCATTATTCAGATGCAGACAAGAATCTGATTTGATTTGAAGGAAACAGAGATGAGGATGTTGAACTTCTGCGAGTGCAACCCATGGAGCTGACTGGTCAGTCACAATTTACCATAAAATGCATTGGCGGATCAGAGGGGAGGGGGGATGTGGGGTCGAACCCCCTGGGAACACACACACACACACACACACACACACACACACACACACACACACACACACACACACACACACCCCCCATTCCTGGATCCGCCCATGAAAGGTCTTCCCATAATGGCAGGAAGTCTCTGCTCAAAGAAGAGTTCAGAGCACGAAACCCGGATAATTAAGAATCGCAATATATTCGCAAAAGGATTACCGTACCCTGTGCAGCCGGTGGCACTGGCCTAAAACAGTTCCAAACCGATAGTCATCTTTCCCTGAAATAACTTGAATATGTGGTACCAGTAAAAATAAATAATCAGTGCATCAAGCATCATTTAGTACTTCAAATTTGAAATATCCTCCACATGTCTGCAATAACACATGTTTGTCTATTCCGCCCCGTAAGAGAGGTTTTACTCAGCCCTGAATTGTGTAACCCTGATCATACAAGAGGTTTATGACGTTCAGTCTGTCTTTGGAGAAAAACATTCTCACGTTCTCATCGTTAGTCTGTTTGGGAACATTTCTGTCAACAAACATGGAAACATGTGGAAAACTGACACACCTGTTCGAGACACCTTGACATGATGCCCAGAAAGATATTATTGTGGTTCATATAAGAAATCGAATACAACTCATTCTTGAAGAAAAGGCAGGTGTATGTACTTTTAGCGTGGCTTGTCATGAGGATGGAGGGGGAATGTGAATCGTGCTGCAACAGATCTGACATTCCTAAGTAATTACAAATATATGAAATATATTTATTTGCATCACGTAATTATCACTCCTTCCTGCACTAGACCACTGACCTGATATATTTCCCTTTCATCCTTGAGTTCAGGACATGGTTGTATTCAACTGAATTTTGGTTCATTGAAAAATTTGCCATCCTATAAATTGGGATTTGGAAACAGTCATCATAGATACCCTATTATTCGATGCTACCATCAACTCAGTTACATTTAATAGCATGATATGCGATCCCAGGCGGACTGTGTTTACCTTCTAATGTTGGTGATGGAACGTGATCTGTGTTCACAAATATGGCACTATCCCTATCCATTAATCTGGAATATCACTTTCAGAGCTGCAATGAATTATCGAATTGTAGTATATCTCTCATGTTAGAATCAGGTCGTCCCTGGCTGCGATAGATCCCAACATACATAACGTTGCTTGGATTGTTGCTAATTCAGTCGACTCATGTAAATATGTCTTATATCAGTGACCATCGTGATTTTGTTTATTATACACAATGTAATTGTGGAGCACAGTGGTGTAGTGGTTGGCATGCTGGCCTCTCACGCCAAAGGACCGGGTTCGAATCCCGGTGGAGACACCGAAATTTGTGACCTGGGTCTCATACTGTGTTGTGTCCCTGGGCAAGGCACTTTGTCCACATTGCACTCAGTCCACCCAGCTGTTTAAAATGGGTACCTGAGAAAGCGGATGTACGGACCTATACGGTCGCGCGAAGCGCTTAATAGCAGCTTTGAAAGTACAATTCCGTCAGGGTAATAATGTAACGCCAGAGAGCAGCATCGTGTTGGATTCTAGGCGCAAACATTAGCCATATTTATTATTATTATAACTTCGTGGCTTTAATAGCCCTCTGTGGTTTTACCAAACACTTTCTGGATAATCATGTTTGATTAGAAAATTGTAAATTGATGAATTTACTGTAATTGAGCAATGATGTCATGTTTGAATGAGTTATATGCACTCAGTACATAAACTGTAAAGAGTATGTTGAAATATAAAGTCGTTTTTTAATTTTTGTAGTTCCAGAGACTGTTCTTCTAATGTCTTGTTTGTGTTAACATTGCAAATTTAGGTGACCGATTCATTTAAGGTTTTTATTTCAAAATGATTGACACCTCACGAGATCTATCTCCATTTTTATGCTCCCCAGCTACAATTGTATGCTTCAAGATAGGTGGTTGCGCTTATTTCCTGAAATTTTAAACATTCCCAAACTCCCTTTTACTGCTTTTAATAGTAGAACTTATTTATCTCTCATATGAAGTTCATCCCCGAGGCCAAATTAAAAAACGAAAAGTAAAGAGAAAACTATAAAAATAGATGGGGTTTATGCGTGACAATTTACTGCGTGGACTCATTGGGTGTTGTGCAATACGATATTGGAAGGAAAATAGTTCTCAATCTGTAAATTGGAACTTGGATTTACAATGGATTAAGGGATGAAATTAATTTTTTTTTTGAAATTAAGTTCAAATGTTAGTTTACATTACTTTGGGTCCTATGCAAGCAGCTATTTTCACCTACACAACAATGTAAACGATGGTGAATAGACAGCAGTGGGCGTGGTGGGCGAGCTGTCTAAGGCGCCAGGCTAGTAATCCAGGGAGCTTGGGGGTGCCGGGATCGAGCCCACCTGTGACCAGGCGTAAAAACCTTGGAGTCAACTTTGTGTGCAGACTCTTTCAGTGTTGTCACAACCCCTAGTTTTGAGATTGATAATATGATGTGCCGCTGAGATTGACATCCAAGGATCGAGGGGAAATCAAAGAAGCGCTTTGAGCATGCATGTGGGATGGACTATAGCGCTATATAAATACCCATATAATGATAATAGCAGTGAAATGAATCATGTTCCCGCCCTGGCGGAGATATTTCCTGATGGGGTGTGCAGGGACAGTAGTCCAAATATGGAAATTGGGACTGAATTTAATTAGCTGATGGTAAAATTGCATTTTTTTAGAATAAGGTCACAATGGTTATTTCAGTGTCATTAGGAAATAGCTATTTTCAACATTACACAAATCAGTGTTCAAACTGACGAAGTTGTTTTTAAATTGACACTGGTAGATGAACCAAATCGGTCTTCAAGTATGATGTAATTTTACAGATAAATATTGCTTTGCTTTGAAGACCCGCGTTTGAAATATTGAAATACGCACGCACACACACACACACACGCACGCACGCACGCACGCACGCACGCACGTTATCAAGGATGTTACTTTTCATGTCTTTCGTTATCAAGTTATCATTTTGATGTAGTTTCTAGTTTCTACGATTACCCGGGGAGTGTTCCGGATTGAAGTCAACAGAAATTATATACTGAGTACAGCCAGCTTGAGAACAAGACGTCCCTGATCTTGTACTTACAATGAACGCCTCACTTAAAAAAACCATGAACATAATGTGAGGATATGTAGAACTATCGATAAGGTAGTGCCCGGATGTTAGCTGCGATCCTTGTACTGAAATGGTTTAAAATACAGAATGCTGATCATCATATTTGTGTTTATGAGATAAGGTTAAATTTAATCAGTCGACTGCTTTGTGTCATTTTCAGTTTTGACATATTTATCCAAAGGCGGGGTTTAATATTTCAGATATAATTAAAAAGCAGTTTTGGAGGAAATAGCACCGTATCATATCATGTCTCAATCTTAAATATAGGTCATTATATCTGTGTTTTCAAGACAAAGATAAACTTAATTAATCTGTGTGTCATTTTCAGGATATTGTTGTACCATGACAAGAATAAATATTTCACACGTAATGGAATAGCAGTCACGTATTAATTTCGGAGATAATTGCGCCGCTTTCAATTTCACGTCTCAGTGCTATCCTTCATTACCATAGAAATATAGAAATAACAGTTGCGCGCTATAATGTTTTTAGTTCCACAGATTTGTTTCCTCAAAGATCGCCTAACACTGCAAATTTAGGTAAATGGTTCATTTTAAACAAAGGTTTCAATTTGAATATTGTTTGACAACCGACGATATCTATCCATCAGGCCTGTCTTTTGCCATTGTATATTTCAAGATGTGTGGTAGAGCTATATCCTGATATCTGAAACCTTTCCAACCTTTGATATATTCTAATCCTATTCACTATTTATCTCTCGCATGAAGTTCAACCCCGAGGCCAAATAATAAACGAAAGTACATATAAGGCAGTGAAATAGATCGGGTTTAGGTATGACATTTAACCGTGGATACACTCCCTGGTAGGGTATTACGCAAGGAAAAAAGTCCTTAATATGGAAATTGGAATTTGGATTTACAATGGATTGAATTTGAAATTGCATTTTATTAAACTTCATATGTTCGTTTGCGATACTTTGTTTCCTGTGCAAATAGTTATTTGTGACGACCAAAAAGGAACTATGAGTAATACATATAATATAATTATGTTTGTTATGACACTTTCTTAGTAAAGTGAGTGAGTGAGTTTAGTTTTAAGCCAAACTCAGCAATATTCCAGCTATATGGCGGCGGTCTTTAAATAATCGAGTCTGGACACAGACAATCCAGTGATCAACAGCATGAACATCGATCTGCGCAATTGGGAACCGATGACATGTGGCAACCAAGTCAGCGAGCCTGACCACCCCTGGACACAGACAATCCAGTCGATCCCGTTAGTCGCCTCTTACGACAAGCATAGTCGCCTTTTGTGGCAAGCATGGGTTGCTGAAGACCTATTCTACCCCGGATCTTCACGGGTCTTAAAAAACAGAAGAACCAAGAAAAGAACAGACACTCTAATATCTATTTAAGCAACTTTGCATTAATTTATCGTAGTACCTATGAATAAGAACTTTCACGAAATTTAGTTAAAAAAGATAAGCATGTTCTTTACCAATTTTGTTAACCAATTACACTTAGCGTAGGGTGCTAGATAAATCCCCAGACCTCTCGTCAACCACAACACAAAATAACTCATCATTAGACTTGGTATGTTTTTACCTTACTCTCTCTTCAATGTTTTGATTGTCTCATTAGCAAGATAATGTTCATGAAACTTGAATGTTTTGGTGTCATTTTGGCAAACTTTACATGTTTATTTCAAATGTTAATGTTAACCTCCTTACTAGTGAATGTATTTGTGAATCATGTTTCTGAATGTAAGTGAGGATCATAAGTATTGCACCAGACTAAAGAATGAAACCACACATTTTGTTTGTTGTGTTCATTAACATTTATTGTATTGTTGTGTTGGTACCGTTAGGTTAAGAGTTGGCAAAAGTAAGCTGCATTGTATTCGTTCATTTCATTGGGCGAGGTCATCACTGGGACATTAGGTCACTACGACACCAGGTACACTGTTCTACTGGAATTTCAATAGGAAAGTCTCTTTGGCTTTTTCCTCTCTCTTGTGGGAGATCTTCTAACTGGACTTTCAGGCACAGGTGTCCTTTGCGTCATACTGTTATGTGTAGTTTGATGCGATGAAAACGGCAGAGCATCACTTGGAGAACTTGGCAGTGTTATCTCTCTGGCATCTACACTCGAGTTCACCTCTGCCTGTACATCTGAGGTAGAATTTCTCACCTCTGTGCTGATATCTTCAGTAGGAGCTGACAGAACAGTATCCGACGCACCTGTCAGACTAATCAGCTGATCAACATGGCGCTACCACACCAGGTCTTCTACTTGAACTCTGTATGTGACAGGACATTCAGCACCATACCCTTTAACCACTTTGCTGTACCACCCCTGTAACCTTGCCAGAGATTTTATCTTCACTATTCCCGGATGAGCATCAGTTAGACTTTCCAAATCACTGTCTCTGTACTGATCTGGTACAGTTACCCTGTCTCCCCACACTAAACAGTACTCAGCCCACCCTTCTTCCTGCAATAGGGGACAAGATATGGAATCGTATCTTCGTCTGGAGGCCATCCACTAATGGTGAACTCTTTCACCCTGGATAAGAGTTTATCAGCAATTTCATCCTCTGTGATGGGCAGTTGCTTAAGCCTAGCTGTGTGGACTGCTGTGGCTTCACTGGTCAAGAAGGAATGCATAGCCTGTGGCTGATCAGGTTTTTTTAGAGGAAGTCTTGACAGACATTAGCGTTTTGCTTGGTTGACTTGTATTTGATGTCATAAGTATACGCAGATAGTTGTATGGCCCATCTCTGGCGTCTAGAAGCAGCAAGGACTGGAATCATTCTTTGGGATCCAAAAATGCTGGGCAGAGGCTTGTGATCTGTGTACAGTGTAAAGCGTATATATACTTATGGAAACGTTGTATGCCAAAGATTATTGACAAAGCCTCCTTTTCAATCGGAGGGTAATTCTTTTCTGCAGAAGTGAGTGTTCTTGAAGCATACGCTATGGGACGTTCACCATTGATCGTGACATATGATATGACAGCTCCAGTACCATGACTGGAGGCATCCGTTGCCAACACGAGAGATTTCTTGGAATCATAATGAACAAGCACATCAGATATTGTCGGGAGACTACACAGTTTCTGGAACACAGCTTCACATTCATTGCTTCAGTTGAAAGCAACACCCTTTTGCAACAATCTGTGCAGAGGAGCACACAGTGTGGACACGTTTGGAATGAACTTCCGATAGTAGTTCACGCATCCGAGAAAAGACTGCACTTCTGTTAGATTTGTTGGTGGAAGAGCATCTTTGATAGCTTCAACTTTAAATTTCGTTGAATGAATTCCTTTGCTGTCAACCTGGAAACCAAGGTATTCCTTTAACGGTTGTAGAAATGAGCACTTGGATTTGTTCAGCTTGATGCCATGAGAATCCAATCGTTTAAATACACTGTCAATGTGTTCCAGATGTTGTTTATCATTTAGCCCAGTAACATAAATGTCATCAATGAAATCACTAGTGGCTGGAAGAGCCCGCAGTGTTTGATCCATAACTTTCTGGAAAAGCGCTGACGCCGAAGTGGCACCAAATGTTAATCTAAATACGCCATAGATACATGTAAATTATATAAAAGTCTGTCAACAAAGGACAGTAAAACAACTTGATTAACACAATTATCGAATATAAAACTAGTATGTAGATTTAAAATAATGTAATTACAGAAGACATTACAATATAAACAAACAGGCTATAGATCGCCAACAACTGAAGGTAGAACACAATACTAGGGACCATGGGGACTAACAGTACATATGCTTGGTTCATGGTCCCTAGCTGGATTTACACCATACCTTTAACTGTTAGCAAGTCTAGACAATCTAGACATAATTTAAAATAACACAAATGCTACGATTAAAACTCTGGCAGTTATAAATCTATATTGGATGCTATGGTCTTAAGTACCCTCTCCGGAGGACAATTGTTTTACGCTACTTCAACCCCTTTTGAGGGAACAGCCAGGAACAATCACTCTGCATCAATAATTCAGTTTACAGCGTGGGCCAGGCAGGGTAGGAGTAAGTTAATGAGTGAGTTAAGATTTACAGTCACATCGGCAATATTTCAGCCATATCGTGACTAAAACAAGTTTACAGTTCACAATAAATACATGTAAATTATATAAAAAACTGTCATCAAAGGACAGTAGAACCAACTAGAATATCACAGTATCAAGACATAAAACTAGCATCTCCCTCTAAAATTGCATTTCAAATAAGCACAATACAATATAAAAATTGGCTATAGGTCGCCAACAATTGAAGGTAGATCACCATACTAGGAACCATGGGGACTTACAGTGCCTTTGCTCCCTGCATGGACTCTAGTTGGATTTACACTATCCCTTCAGCCGCTGGCGATTGTAGAAAACATATTGCCAAATTTAAAAACCCCCAAAATACTACGTTTAAAAACCTGGTAAGTTTAAATTTAACTTTGAAAGTTTTGGGACTTACGTACCAACTCAGGAGTACAATAATTTTATGATACTTTAAACCTCTTCGAGGATACAGCCACTAACAATCGGAGTTACTAATTTATACTACCATGTCTATAATATAATTTATTTATTTACAAAACATATTATTCAAAATTTATCAAGTAATTCTATTTCCTTTAAAAATTCAATTATTAAATGATAATTAATGTTATAAAAAAGAAAATATATAATTAATGTCAGTGGTCAAGTATGAAATGCAATTAGACAAACGGAATACGATGAGCAGAAGGCCAAAAGAATAATCTACAAGCTCAACACATTGTTTTGTGAAAAACGTAAGGTTTGATTGAAAGCACGTTAAAATAGTCTGGCTGTCCGGTTTTCGATCAGGCCTTTAGCATCGCGAGTGTCACCCCTTGTGTATTTTATGTAATGCCTATAGCGGGAGAATTTTCTAAAAGACCCATTTCTTCACCGATTTCGTTCAAATTTGAAATATAAGTTATTCATTGCATATAAAAATAATATACGTTTGCAAAAATACGTTTTTAAAAATTATTGTCCATACAGTGATTCGAACCCCTGTGAACCAGATGGTGAGTTGTTTTCACCTGTCTAACTATTTGGATGTCTGACAAATGGGAGGATACCATTAAATCTCCGTCAGCAGAGACTTCTTATCGTGAATGGAGTGAGTGAGTGAGTTAAAATAAGTGTTCTTCTTCTCTAGTTGGCCGACATTTCCTTAGACCAGCATGCACGATGGGTTGTGTTTATCCATGATCCAACAGAAATAGTACGTCTTTCACCTACATCAATATCGTTCTCATACCATTACTCCTGATGAGGGCAAAGACTTAGTGTGTTCGTGCCCAGATCATGGATTTTTGTGAAAACTGTGCGTGCTGTACTCTTGGTGAGGGTAGAGATTTACTTTCTTCAAGCCCAGATGAAGGACAGTTGTACCAAAGGTACATGCTGTTTTCGAGGTTAGTGGTACAATTACTTACATGAAACTGACCTTGTTAATGAGACACGGTCCTTTCAGAACGCGCAGGGTTAAGATAGAATTAGTTATCAACGAAGCAATCATAACATTGGCACTAGTTCTGTCAGGTTAATGACTAATAAAAGTAGGTAGAGCTGCTTTTAGTTGTGGGTTGGTGTGTTTGAGAGAAAGAAAAAGCGGATGAAGAGAGGAGAAACGAGAGATTGAGAGAGAAGTAAGCCGATGAAGTAGCCTAATGTCCAAGAAGCTCGCTCTTCTGGGCGAAGGACTGATTCAACACATGAGTAGAGAGTGTGAAGGGATGTTTTGTGCTGGAATATTGATGAAACTAGACTCACTACACACACCCTTTCATTAGCAGTCTCTGTTTCCCTCCTTGTCCTTTGAGTGATTTTTCTTGAAAGTGAACAACGTGACCAAGTGTACATGTGACTTATGCATGTGGTGTGCGGAGTTGCGACCCCTACCCACAGCAGGATATGCAAGTCTCTCATTCGAACTGATCATGAACTTTGTGTTGTCAGCAGATTCAACTCTGAAACTAACCATTCTATGTGGGCTATTTGAACTGACTGACTGACTGAGTTTGGTTTTACGCCGCTTTTAGCAATATTCCACCTACATCACGGCGGGGGAACACCAGAAATGGGCTTCACACATTGTACCCATGTGGGGATTCGAACCCGGGTCTTCGGCGTGATGAGCCAACGCTTTAACCACTAGGCTACCCCACCGCCCCGGGCTATTTGAAGTTGAACCGACTTTATCTTATTGTATTCAATCGTAAAACTTGCCGATATTCTCGAGGACGCCGTCTTGACGTGTATAGAGCACGTGCCCTTCTGATATGGAACTTCGGCTACCCCACCGTGAACATCCTGGTTTTATCACCCACGTGGTCAAAGTATGGGTAGTTGCATACTGATCTCGTACGTCACAGGGGTGTCGTATCACGTTGACCTGTGTCTTAACGACATGACCACTCTCCTACCCAGAGGTCCATGCGGCCAGCCAGCATAGAACCTCTGCCACAGGCCAGAAAGATGTCACGATTCGTCACATCTTGCACCGTCCATTCAATATAATGTACATATTTCTTAACTCTTTTATTTTTGATGAGTCTACACATCTAATTAAACATCTTTGATAGAATGGTTTAGTTTCACTGAGAAAATATCCTAAAACATGTAACACTATTTCGAAATGCGTAGCGATCCTTTGTTTACATAGGTTGTACGGCTCCACGTGGTGTCATCGAAGCCGACGGAGAGCAAACGATGCAGCCAGTTTGATATCTAAATATGTACTGTCATAAACCTTGCTGTCTCAGTTGTTGAAGAATACATATGAAATAATGTAAAACATTGTGAAGAGCGCGCCGAAATGCTTGCGTAAGGCCAGTCTCTTCTTATTTTGAATATGCGCGTTTGTTTACAATCAAGAGAAAAGTCCGGTCACATGATATGCAAATTAGCCTGTGGCAGTGATGTTATGCTAAGTCATCACTGCGCCGGAGTGTGCGACTTGACCTGAGATTCTAGCGATATGATTGGATAATCGATGACCTCTCAATTAGGTCACGTTGAGACGGAACTACTTTTTCATTCATAACAAACACGTGAATTCATTCATTCTACAACTTATATGCATTGTGGGAATGTAAACATTGCGAACGTTGCCGTATCGCTGTTTAATTGTGAGTCGAACTGAGACATTATATGCGTTGAAAAAACATATACGCAAAGTTTCCACCAGTGAGGTGAGCCGAGTGAAGCAACTACACTCTAAGAAACGGGGTGCTGCGGAGTAGTTTAATGTAGGAAGCTGTACGAGGCGATGACAACTGACATGCATCGTGACGTCGCTTGCCAAGGGGGCAGACGAGCAAGGCGTAGTGACGTCACGACAGTGTGACGTCATGCAAAAAGCGTACTACAGAACAACATTCTTCCGCAACTTCTTTATGAAACCGTTTTCGGTTTGAAACCATAAGTATAACACGCATACGCTATTTTGTCAATTTAATGTATATAAGACGTGGGTAATAAATAAAATACCATACTCGGTCTTATAACATACGAATTATACGAAACTCGTGACCTTCCTATGGTTTCTGACCTCGCTTTCGCTCGGTCAGATACCATAGGAAGGACACTCTTTTCGTATAATTCGTATGTAATGAGACCTCGTGTAGTATTCTCTATAGAACTGGTCTTCAACAACCCTTGCTTGTAATAAGAGGCGACAAACGGGTTCGGATAGTCGTTCACTTGCTTGACACATGCATCCCACGTCGATGCACGTAGGATTCGATCGAGGGAGTTTGTGAGTAAAGACATTTGTATAAAGTATATTTCTCTAATTTTCGATGACCCCAACATTTAATCATGCCGTTCATAACTATTCAACGACAAAGATTACACTGTTTAAGCCTGTCGACTTCAGATCAAGAATTTGATTATGCCACTCATATGTCCTCATTCATATACCTTCACTGCCAAAGCACTGATAACGCGGAGTACAATCCATTCTCCCGTGTAGAATTGTGGCGTCGTATAAACGATTATACACTTAAGACAGGCATAGTTCCTAGCGACCGGGTGGCATGACACGTTGTTGATAAAACTGATGAATGTACATTACGATTGCTAAACCTTTGAACGTTTGTTCTCCCATGAGACAACGATTGCCAATAGTTCATTATGCAAGTCTGAATCAGATAACATTCGGAATCTTGTGCTCCTTTCAATAAGGGCTTAAATGTCTACCATATTGGTATACAAAGTATAAGTGACAGACATACAGCACGAGACTATATTACTCACGAACTACCTGCAACGTCCATGGCCGTAGGGCGGTGGGGTAGCCTAGTGGTTAAAGCGTTGGCTCGTCACGTTGAAGAACCGGGTTCGAATCCCCGCATGGGTACAATGTGTGAAGCCCATTTTGGTGTCCCCCGCCGTGATGTTGCTGGAATATTGCTAAAAGCGGCGTAAAACCAAACTCAGTCAGTCAGTCAGTCCATGGCCGTAATCATACGGGGTAAGGAATATTTCTGCTGGAAGCATTAAACAAGAAACAAGCAATCAATAAGCCAATCGTGTACAGTGAACAGACCCACTCTGTTTGGGGATCTGTACATATAACTGTTACTCTGGTTTCACTGATACGCGGTGGTACATGTGTACAACTGATCACAAATCACGCAACGAAAAGCAACGTTGATGTAGGAGAGTAGGTTTTGCAAAACATCAATCCTGCCCCACCTTGAGACACTTGTCTCGTTGGGAGAAAACTTTGTTCGATATCGTTCCTAATCACGCGCAAGTCATGTCTTCACGGGTCTTTCTAAAACACAAATACATTGTAACAAGCTACTGTTATTTTTATATTTATACGGTAATGGAGGACAATATTGAGACATGACATGATACTGTACTATTTTCTCCCAAACTGCTATTTAATTATATCTGAAATATCAAAACATCGCCTTGGGACATATAATGTCCAAACTGAAAATGACACACAGCAGTAGACTGATTAAATTTATCCTTGTCTCAAAAACACAGATGTGATGATTTGTATTTTAAATTTAATTCACATGGTTTTATTTCAGGGCAAGGGCGGCAGCTAACGTCCAGGGACTCCCTAATCGATTTACTACATTTCCTAACATAACGTTCATGGGTTTTCGCGAACACCTGGTTTCATCACTATTCCATAGTGATTCATCAACACATGCTCTGTTATCGTATGACATGGTGACAATCATTGGATTGCCTGGTTCAGACTCGATCAGACAACATCATACAGTTGCTGAAACAAATATAGTGAGTGAGTGAGTGAGTGAGTTTGGTTTTTCCCGCACTCAGCATAAATATAACATAATAAAACACACATGCACACCGAACCTTCGTGAAAGATATGATCGATAACATATAGTCGCCCTTAGCAACGTGTTACTTTTACACATCAGTGTGTCAGTCAGGCAGTATATCAAAGCACCAGTATATCAAGGCGTTGACATTCACTGGTTGAAACAAATATATGCTCATGATATTGTCACAATTGTACAATAGAGATATCTTATGAATGTGGGAAGGGTTTTGTCGCTTCTGTCTTATCTGAGGTGAGGTGTTCATTGAAAGAGTGAGTGAGTTTAGTTTTACGCCGCACTAAGAAATATTCCCGTCTGTAAATAATCGAGTCTGGACCAGACAAGCCAGAGATCAACAACATGAACAATTGGGATACGATGGCATGTGTCAACCAAATCATACATACACACAAGTATAGTATAAACACATCACATTTTTATATTACATATTTTAGCATTACACTATCATTTACAATGTTACACAAGGCCGATCACAATATTATTTACAGTTTAAGTCGGGGGCTAAAAGAATATTTCTTAGAATACAAACCACGAGCCATAAGTCCAAATTTGTTATACACATACATGTTTACAGTTTATTATACAGACGAATGAGTTTCAAGTAATTGATTTTGAAATCCATATAAGTTGTATGCTTCTCTCGAGGGTAATACAGTCTGATGTACGCCTTTTTTAGTGTCACCCGAGCCGGTAGGCGAGGGATGACACTGCTACGAAACGGCGTACATCAGACCGTATTACCCGAGGGGGAAGTTTACAACGTATTTATCTTACCGCCATGTTAAATGTACAAAATATCATTTTACTTTATTTTGACGATCGATTAGCTCGCTATCGACTTGATGACATGTAAACAAAATGGCGTCTGCCTCTCGACTGGATTCTTAAAATCTGTGAAACATATACTGACAATCTTAAAACTGCTATAAAAATGGTTAATTATGTTTTAGTTAAGTGTGCAAACGATTCAGTGTATAACATAGATTAAATAAATCAGTGAAAATTGGTAAAATAAATATGTACATAGTGAACTCAACACTTAATCGAACGGTTTTCGAACTCCGTGCACTGCATACGTATACGTCATACGATTGATTGAAAGTATTTCACACGAAGGTAAGATAATAGTGAAATATAAGCTAGCACGGGTGAAGAGACCTTTCAGGCTTACTGCTTCATCCTGCTTCATGTGGAAAGGGTCTTGTTGCTTATTTCAACTGTCCACACAGCTTAATCTGCAGTCATGCAAAATCCGCATCTCTATCAAATCAAATCGAACCCTCCCCTGCATCTGATTTTTTTGACCATACATTTCTATGAGAGGATCCATCTCTGAAAACATAGGAAACACAACGACAACATGACTCCTGTCTGAGATGAAATGACTGAAACTTCGCCCAATGAAACTCATGTAATACAGAGTGTGAATAAATGATGTATACAGAAATCACCAAATTATACCACGGACCAGTGTACACGGATGGTTGTGTTTATTCACAATTCAACAGAAAATGTACTTCTTTCATCAATATGCTTCTCATACAACAGAAAAACTACTTCTTTCATCAATATGCTTCTCATACAACAGAAAAAGTACTTCTTTCATCAATATGCTTCTCATACAACAGAAAAAGTACTTCTTTCATCAATATGCTTCTCATACAACAGAAAAAGTACTTCTTTCATCAATATGCTTCTTTTTCTCGTACAACAGAAATAGTACTTCTTTCATCAATATGCTTCTCGTACCCTTACTGCTGACGAGGTCAGAGATTTACTTAATTCAAGACCAGATGACGGACATTTGTACCAACGGTGCGTGCTGTTTTCGAGGTAGTGGTACAACTATTTACAAGAAATTGTCCTAATTAAGAAGACAGCTGGTTGGTCATTTCAGAACACACGAGTGTTAAGATAGAATTAGTGATCAACGAAGCAAACACAACATTCAATAGATTGGTGGTAGTTTTGTCAGGTTACTGATCAATAAAATGATGTATAGGTGCATCCAGAAGAGAGAAAGATTGAGAAAGTGGAGGACGAGAGGAGAAACGCGAGAGGACGAGAGAAGCGAGAGGGTGATAGGTTAACCTACTGTTTAAGCCGCACAGTCATCTTCACGAAGGTCATGGTTCAAATTCAATAAATATGTACAGTGTGTGAAGGTTTTTTATGTCCCCACACACTCAGTAGTATTGTAGTCTAAATGTTCCCCTCTCATTCACTGTGTGATTTTACTTCCATGTGAACAACGTGATGTGCAGAGTTGCGGTCACTACTCTCACCAGGACAAGCATGTCACTCAGTCGAACTGATCATGAATTTATCAGCACAATCATGAACAGAGCAAGTGCCCTTCGGATACGAAAGATCGGCTTCCCCACCGCCCCACCCATGATGATCAGTGTAAGAACTGGTCTTCAGCAACCATGCTTGTAGTAAGAGACGAATAATGGGATCGGGTTGTCAGGCTCGCTGACACATGTCATCGTATCCCAATTACTTAGATTGATGTTCATGCTGTTGATCACTGGGTTGTCTGGTCCAGACTCGATTATTACAGACCCCCGCCATATAGGTATAATGGTGCGGCGGAAAACAACATGAAAACAATAAATCTGGAAGGTCAGTCTGCCATCCCTTTAGTAGACTTTGGCATACAATACTTGTTGCCATTGAAAGCTACATGCATTTAGAAGATACGAAAAAGACATCACAATGCTACCAGAAACGTGTCGGGGAGTGGGTGAGTAAAGACATTCGTTATATACATGATATATATCTAAAAAAAATGATGACCCAACATTTAAGCATGCCGTTCAAAAACTATTCAACGACAAAGGTTACACTGTTTAAGCTTGTTCGATTTCAGATCAAGAATTTGATTATGCCACTCATATGTCCTCATTCACATACGTTCACTGCCAAAGCACTGATAACGCGGAGTACAATCCATTCTCCCGTGTAGAATTGTGGCGTCGTATAAACGATTATACACTTAAGACAGACCTAGTTCTCAGCGACCGGTGTTTAGTATGAAGCTTTTTGATCATATTGATGATTGCACATTACGATTGCTAAACCTTTGAACGTTTGTTCTCCCATGAGACAACGATTGCCAATAGTTCATTATGCAAGTCTGAATCAGATAACATTCGGAATCTTGTGTTCCTTTCAATAAGGGCTTAAATGTCTACCATATTGGTATACAAAGTATTAGCGACTGATAATACAGCACGAGACTATATTGCTCACGAACTACGTGAAACGTCCATGGCCGTTATCATACGGGATAACGACGTTAAACCGATGAAAATGATACCGGGAGTCTCAACGCTCCGAGCGTCTGAGTCAACGATGTTCCTGAAGGCGAAGGTGTCACTGACGAAGGCCCGACTCCAATAGTATACATCACTGCATCAACTCTCACAACTCATAAATTTTCAGTCCACAGATGTACGATAGCATTGCAGGATGATTCGCAGAAAGCCTTTTTTGTCAGATACGAACATTACAATTCATTCAAATAAGACTTCAAACCCAGAAACACAGTCACTACGGTTGTCAATTGCAAGGCGCCAACAATTCAATCTCCACTGTTTAATGCATGTGCTCAAATTGATACATATTGAACCTTCAATGTTCCACTTGCCATTTCAGTATATCTATTACTTTTTTATTGAGTTCTTAATGGACACTTGCTGGTCAGCCCATGTTAATATTTGCACGGCCGTTTGGCCACTGATTAAACTAATTCCGCCTGGTGTCAGAATGTTCCAGAGGAATGTCATACGGTATGAATTACTACTGCAGGTCACAGGGGTTCAAGCACAAACAAACATCGGCTTGAATTAGGGGGATACAATTACCGCAACTGCCGAAATACCGGATTTATGTCTGTACTTGAGCAATGTGATAATATTTCGTGTAAATCCTTTGCTGGCCTCCAAAAGACTAGCAGTTGACCTGCCATTGTAGAATGCATGATGACTTCTAGTGAGGATGCCATTGACGGGTTGTATTGATTGGCTGCATACAAACATAAATGTTTCACGGGAAGATCGGACCCAGTTTAAAGCCTCACCCATCAATATTCCATCTATATGGTGGTGGTCTGTAATCACCCATCAATATTCCATCTATATGTTGGTGGTCTGTAATCTAGTCAGTGCCAGACAATGCAGTATTTGGCATCATGATCATCCGTCTGCTTAATTTGGATACGACGAAATGTGTCATCCAAGTCAGCGAGCTTGACCCTCGATCCCGTTAGTAGCCTGTTATGACAAGCAAGGGTTGCTCGAGACCAGTTTTAGGGGAACATCATGTTCAAAGTTTCTGTACAAATTGTGATTCTACAGGTGCATACACCAGACGGAATTAAGGAACAGTCAGCGCAAATTGATATTGTGGGTTTGTAATATTTCTATTTGTCTAGCAGCCGTTTCTGACAGTTGTTGGTTTTGTGGAATACACAGTATCACGACCGTTCATTTTCAGTCTCGTGGGCGTTCCCAAATTTGACCCTCTACGAGGACCTACTAAGTGATGTGTTTCATCCCTAATTATTAGGGGAACCAACGACCAACCCATGCTGCTCACAAAACTCAAAAACTGCTTCCGGTGATTACAACCAATCGGAATCGAGTACATCCTGTCGCAGCGAACCTTACGCACGTGCGACAGATCGAATGTGCTCAGAAGTATTTTCACAGGAGCAAAAATTAGCGGTAATTAACTAACGACCTTCGGTAGCTGACTTTCAATAGAATTAGATAAACTGGCCTGCCTGGATAAGGAGGACTTTTCACATTCATCAGAAGAGTATATATATATGTGCAGAGTTCTGACAGACGGTACTGTTTCAACTGGTAACCAAACGCGGTCTTTCATGTCCGAATGCATGGGACTTATTCATTTTCTTGACTCGGATCAAGCCAAACGAATATGATCCACATTGATGTTAGTTAATATCTAATCGTATTGATACTTACATGATACAGTCATCTACGACTATGATATCAAAATTATAGTAGAAGGTACTATTATCAATTTTCTGACAATTATATATAGAGATAGTATAAAAATCGTTTTAGTAGATGAGAGCTTCTTCTTTAAATATGGAAATATCATCCACATTATTGTAAGTACAATATTTTCTTTTCATAAAGTCAATGCTAATATTTTTAACGTACTCATAAGGTCATCTACATTAATCTCTCAGTTATGTAAATAAGTATCATTACCTTAAATGAAAGAATGGTATGTGTAGAAGTATTAACCTTAGTCATAATGAAAGTATGCTATGTGTAGACAAATTTACAAAAAATAAAATAATGAAAGTATGGTACATATTGAAGCATGTATCATAATCAAAGTATGCTATATATAGAAGTACGGTTGTGAGTTAAGAGATCTAGCAATATTTCATATCGTGACTTAAACATGATATACATTGATGTATTTGTCGTGAAAGGACAGTGCCACAACAAGAATATCACAGATAGAATCAACATGTAACATATAGCAAGTACCACTGAAGTGATATCACCACTTGGGACAATACAATATAAACAACGGACTATACAACACCGGAAACTAATGACAGTTTTAGAAACCATTGGGACTTGCACAGACCCTAACTGGGTTTACGCCATCCCTTGTTTACCAAATTAGCCATCACTTAAAAGAGCAAACATACTATTATGAAGACTCTGGTAACTTCTTTGAGAGGCATTTAGACTGACTGACTGACTGAGTTTGGTTTTACGCCGCTTTCAGCAATATTCCAGCAACATCACTGCGGGGGACACCAGAAATGGGCTTCACACATTGTGCCCATGTGGGATTCGAACCCCGGGTCTTCGGTGTGATGAGCCAACGCTTTAACCATTAGGCTACCCCACCGCCCCTGAGAGGCATTTAGAAGTTGGGGCAGTACGGAAGGATAACAATATATGGATGAACAACTCTTTTATTGCTGTGAGAGCGGTTTATTCGCAGGAAGGCGACTTTTAGTTTTAGCTTTTCGCACGAAGGCGAAACACGGTACCCTTTGATGTTTAGTGTTGTTGCAGTAAAGTTTATGTAAGGGCTTACTGGGAGATTAACGGGGAATTAGCGTAAGGGTGGCGACTAAATTATGTACTAATTTCTACGTGAACACAATTCATGTGTTGGTTCATGCTGTCAATGATTTGGTGAACTGTTTTTGGTGAACTGTTATTTACAGTTGAGTGGTAATCATAAGAATTGTGAGCTCGCATAAACAACAACGTCAACAGTTTTATATAAATATACCGATACCAGAGTCATCTACACTCGATTTCTGAGACATGGCGAACGCTCAGCTACAGTACAAGTATCTACCTCGAGGTGGAAGGTATTTGGTAGTTGGAGGTTATATGTACAGAATCAGTAAGAGAAAAGTAAATGACGTAGATTATTGGAGATGTACAACGAAAGATTGCAGTGCCTCACAGACAATGAAGAATGAAATTCCACTGAGAGGCGACGCACCTCACAACCACCCCCAGTGCCAAATGACTTTCAGGTATGTTACCACATATTTTATTGTTAATATATAATGTATTATTAATTCCATTTCATAATATTTACAATAATACCCAATAATACCAAGAGGATGCTCATATTCATTTTATAATTGTTATCTATAATCATGCCATTTCTTTTTATTTTAGGTACATGAGACTATACAGTCAGAGAAAGAAGTGCAGAGATCAGAAACTTGAGGAACTCAAGTGGAAGTTGGATTTGACCACGTGACTGTATATCAGTATGCAGACACTGCATAACGTATATATTGTACATGTCTTAATGATTCAAAAGGACAGTGGTAAAGTGGATGATTATGAATAAAATGAACGTGAACGTCTTGTGGTTGTCGCCTTCCTCTGGGATTAGGGTTCTGGTTTAAACACCTGAACCCATTGTTGCAAATTTCCACCCTTTTCGCACGAAGGCGAAAACGAAAAACGGCCCATGTTTTTACACGCCCCCAAAAGTCGCCTTCCTGCGAAGACACCGTGAGAGCGACGTTTTGGTGTAGGTTCTAGCACCGTTATCAAGCAAGTGATGAACAGCATAAGGATGGAGGAGCATAATTATATACAAGTTACAGGAGATGTTTGTACAGTACAATAGGGATTAGGAAGCAAGACACAACAACAACACATGGGCTTTAACTAAAGCGTTAACAAATGAAGCCTACAAAGTTCACAAGAGGAGATCGCCTCCGTGGTGTAGTGGTTAGAGCGTCTGCCCGGAGTGCGGAAGGTCGCGGGGTCGATCCCCGACCGCGTCATACCAAAAGACGTTAAAATATGGTACTTGTTGGTCCCTGCCTGGCGCTCGGCATTAATGGGTACAACAAAGACTGGTCGGCTCGGAGTCAGTATAATGTGTCTGAGTGGGGTATTCATGCTTATCTGCGGCATGGTATCACAGTGGGCTAGCACTATAAAACCAGCTTCAGTCTGGGCTAGTACAAGCAGCCGCACATACACATACACACGCATGCACGTCGTCATATGAGCGAAATATTCTCAAGCACGACGTTAAACCCAATTCCACCACCACCACCACAAGAGGATAGTGAAGCCTGTGGTATACATAAACGGGGGATTATCGATGACTAGGGTCTGCTTAATCAGCGATTTCTTCTTACATCTCGTGGTGGAAGACACCTGTGTGTTGGTGGATTTAAATACTGAGTGAATAAGAGAAAGCGAGATTGGATATCCTGGAGGTGCACAGAAAAGAACTGTAACTCCACTGCATCAGCTGTCAGTGACATTGTGACGATGGTGAAAGGTGGCCATACTTATTCCCGTGTCCACTTACACATAACGGTAAGCATCTTGTCAATGCTTAATATCAATATGTTACTGAGAAAAAATATTAAAGTAAAATAGATACATTGCATACGAAATATAATGGACGAAATATAGTACTTTTCTCCTGTTGTCTGTGCTCTCAACTGCATAATCCGGATTATCGCCTTGTTAAAACACTGGATTATTTCTTTGTCTTTTATAATCCTCTGTTAATTGGTATAAGTCAAATGGACAGGACGTCGACCTTTTTTCTTAACTGAACCGTGACATTTCACCCAAGGGTCGACGTCCTGTGCAGACACCATCTGATTTAAGTCTCACAGTGGTATATTTATTGGTGTTCTAGTTTTAATGACTCTGGTAGGCTGTAGAAGTAAGTATCATCAATCCTAATGAACGGATGGTCTATGTAGAAGTAATGTATAATCAACAATAAGTCCTACACAGAAGTATGTATGATCTTCTCAGTTTAAAGAATCTGCGCGGATTTAAAAATCATAAACGCATTATTTGTTGAGGCATATGGTATAAAGTATGCGTGGATGTACTTATCATCTGAGCAGATGAATGTATGGTTTGATGATATTTATAAAATATAAATGTGGTCATAACGAAGTTCCATACTAGACACGAGCAGCTTTGTGTTGCGATGACTTTCTTTTTCAAGGAAAGGATATGATGGGCTCATCGTCTTGCAAGATACTACTACATGTATATGGAGTTTCCATACTAGACACGAGCAGCTTTAGGTTGTGATGACTTCCTTTTTCACGGAGAGGATATGATGGGCTCATCGTCTTGCAAGATGCTGCTATATGGAGTTTCCATACTAGACACGAACAGATTTGGGTTGTGATGACTTCCTTTTTCACGGAAAGGATATGATGGGCTCATCGTCTTGCAAAATGCTGCTATTTGGATTCTCTAAGGACTAAAATGACTCTTCTGGTGACAGTGGTAACTAACAATGAAACTATTTGGTTTGCAATTGCATCCACACATAGTTTGCTGAACAGTTTCCTCAATTCAAAATCAATATGTCAACTGAGACCCTTATAATTACAAAATATACTGTTTACTGCATTTTCAAAACAAAGTAATTAATGAGCCTGCTAGTTGATCTGACAGTGATATATTTATTGGTTTTCTAATTTTAACGAAGCTAACCCCTGCTCAGACTTATTTTCAGTTAACGACATCCGTAATTTCATCCAATGTGACTGTTGACAGTCCCTGTCTTCGTTGGGAAATTCTGCAAGCCAGAAACGGCCGTGGCATTTCCAGTTTCAGAATGATAATGCTTGTTGATTTGCCAACGACCTTTTCCCCAGCCCGTCGATTGGTTAAACAGTTATAAACCAAGATGCTGTCAGATTCTAGACTAGTACCACATCACACACACACACACACACACACACACACACACACACACACACACACACACACACACACTTCACAGCAAATATCAAGTGATGACTGTACCAGCAATCACATCACATGTAGAATAAGTACGTGTACATATCAGACATAGAATAAGTACCTGTATACCTTCATATCAGACCAAGAATAAGTACCTGTATACCTTCATATCAGACCAAGAATAAGTACCTGTATACCTTCATATCAGACCAAGAATAAGTACGTGTATACCTTCATATCAGACCAAGAATAAGTACCTGTATACCTTCATATCAGACCAAGAATAAGTACGTGTATACCTTCATATCAGACCAAGAATAAGTACCTGTATACCTTCATATCAGACCAAGAATAAGTACCCTTCATATCAGACCAAGAATAAGTACCTGTATACCTTCAGACCAAGAATAAATACCTGTATACCTTCATATCAGACCAAGAATAAGTACCTGTATACCTTCATATCAGACCAAGAATAAGTACCTGTATACCTTCATATCAGACCAAGAATAAGTACCTGTATACCTTCATATCAGACCAAGAATAAGTACGTGTATACCTTCATATCAGACCAAGAATAAGTACCTGTATACCTTCATATCAGACCAAGAATAAGTACCTGTATACCTGACCACGAATAAGTACCTGTATACCTTCATATAAGACCAAGAATAAGTACGTGTATACCTTCATATCAGACCACGAATAAGTACCTGTATACCTTCATATAAGACCACGAATAAGTACCTGTATACCTTCATATAAGACCAAGAATAAGTACCTGTATACCTTCATATCAGACCAAGAATAAGTACCTGTATACCTTCATATCAGACCAAGAATAAGTACCTGTATACCTTCATATCAGACCAAGAATAAGTACCTGTATACCTTCATATCAGACCAAGAATAAGTACGTGTATACCTTCATATCAGACCAAGAATAAGTACCTGACCAAGAATATACCTTCATATCAGACCAAGAATAAGTACGTGTATACCTTCATATCAGACCAAGAATAAGTACATGTATACCTTCATATCAGACCAAGAATAAGTACGTGTATACCTTCATATCAGACCAAGAATAAGTACGTGTATACCTTCATATCAGACCAAGAATAAGTACGTGTATACCTTCATATCAGACCAAGGATGTATAGTTTACATGTATAGTGAAACCTCACTTAACGGCAACTATTTCAAGACCCAATGGAGAATGCCTGAGTGTGTTTGCTGAGTGTATCCAGGGAACATATTCCCTTGGACACTAAAGCAAAAACACTGGGAAAATCGTAGGATAGAACACTGAAAAGAGATAATGGAAAAAGGAAACTGTTCTTTAGACACATCATACTGAACAAGTTGTAAAAAGATGTGAATATATATCATTTAATTGGTTTTCTAAATGCGGTTCTTTGTGCAAAATCTGTCAAGGTGTCACAAACAGCTAGGGGGTTAAAATACTCTTAGCTCGATTGTGTGACTAGCGCCGCATGCACTATACATTGATCTGAACTGATTTGTTGGGGAACTCTCTGACAAGTGGGGGGCGGTGGGGTAGCCTAGTGGTTAAAGCGTTGGCTCGTCACGCCGAAGACCCGGGTTCGAATCCCCACATGGGTATGTGTGAAGCCCATTTCTGGTGTCCCCCGCCGTGATGTTGCTGGAATATTGCTCAAGCAGCGTAAAACCAAAGTCAGCCAGTCAGTAATTCTGACAAATGGTAGCTTGCTTAAACAGGCCTCAAATGAACCACACACTATTGAATCCGATTTCGTGTAAATTCAATTCCTGATTTCCGTCTCACGTACAACTACACGCCACCACTCTACTTGTAAAATAGAATCTGCGAAAGAACACTTCACGTATTTGCACAGATGAGCAAGTGAAAGGGTTTCAGGGTTTTAAGTTTCATTCAGCTGTTCATGGCAATTATGGAGCTGAGATGCGTTGCATGAAATAAAATCTGAAATCAATAACATCTGAACTGCCTAGGACTTTCTCCATGCTATTTTGAAGGGTGATGAGTCTTTCATCACACACACATATGAATTGTTAGGAATGGTTGCAGCAAAAGAACAATTTTTTTAAAGTCATGTCTACTGGGAACGGTGGGGTAGCCTAGTGGTGTAAGCGTTCGCTCGTCACGCTGGAGGGCCGGGCTTGATTCCCCACATGGCTACACTATGTGAAGCCCATTTCTGCTGTCCTCCGCCGTGATATTGCTGGAATATTGCTCAAATCGACGTAAGAACATACTCTCTCACTCAGTTATGTCTGCTAACTCAGGCAATTATGTCCTTAATAATGCGAAGGCATTACTAAACAAGAATTTACAGCTACTTCTAATTCTACTTCAAAAGAACAGGGATGTTAATAAACTTTTCAGCTTCAACACAACAGTTAACATAGTCAAAGAAGTTTCAACAGGATTAATTTGAGAAAGATATTTTAACTTGTTAACATAATTGTTAAAAGAAGAGAGGGAATAATGTAGGTTTTGTCAATATTTTCATGCGATGAGCCATAGTGGCGAACCTTTAGTTTTGGCCTGTTTTACCGTTTTTCTCTAAATAGTCAGCTTCTGACTATTTTAGTTTGACTGAACCAAAGCATGGGCTCAATTTAAACGAAAACACAAAGTTGCTGAGTGGGTTAAATCGCTAATTTGTGTGCCTTACTCGGAGAGTGTACGTTCGAATCGAGCATTGGACTAAACCACCAAAACGTACCTGGATCTCTACTTTAGTGTAAAGGTGTAATCCCAAATATAACCTATCTTGCATTGGATGGAAGTGTTGTTAATTACGTTTACGCTGAAGAATCATCCCCATTGTGGTCTTCATAATAGCAAATAATCACACTTAAGAAAATCGTACTTTCACCGAAGTGATCAAACTGTCGTAATTGCGGGAGTAAAATCGCAAAGAATACCAAAACAATTCAAATAGCGGTGATACCAGGTGGTCGTGCATGCTGAGTGTATGCAGTCGCACCTGTCGGGCTGTCACAAACACATCAAAAGGCATGTCATCATCTGATAAAATACACCCAAACCAGGAAGAGTACGGTACAAGGTCGCCCCCAGTGTTATTCATTTCCCTTCTTCTCATCTTTTCATTTTTTTCACTAAGGACCTGGAAATTTTCAAATCCTTAGATTAAGGTTCACATATCAACACGTATTTTATTCACATAAGATGAGACCAACATGATAGATAGTGTGATACATGTACAATGGGTTACACAATACTGGACACTTTCTGTGTGACGGTATATATAAATTGTTTCAGAAACACCCGGATCTCAGCTATTCATCTCATGATGGTGTGATGGTTCTTGATGGAATGACAGAAAGACAAAAATACACCCAGACAAGGCCATCAAGGGACTTGCGTTTAACATACTTTCACAGTTTCGTTTAGCCTAGCTTGATTTTTCCATACTTGTACGATGGGTTACAAACGACTGGACAGTTTTGGTATGACGATATTTATGCTGTATTTCAGTAACACCCGGATCTTAGCTATTCAGCCTATGATGGTGTGATGGTTCTTTATGATTGAATGAGTGAGTGAGTTTAGTTTTACGCCGCACTCAACAATATTCCAGCTATATGGTGGCGGTCTGTAAATAATCGAGTCTGGACCAGACAATCCAGTGATCAACAGCATGCGCATCGATCTACGCAATTGGGAACCGATGACATGTGTCAACCAAGACAGCGAGCCTGACCACCCGATCCCGTTAGTCGCCTCTTACGACAAGCATAGTCGCCTATTGTGACAAGCATGGGTTGCTGAAGACCTATTCTACCCCGGATCTTCACGGGTCTATGATTGAATAAATTTAAAAGTTGTTTTGTGAAATGAAAGAACATGTTGATTGTGTGGTGGTATGGCAACACAGTCACGTTCACCGGAATGACTGTATGAACGTTTTCGTGATGTAATCTTCTGACAGTGATATATTAAGTGCATCAGGCTAAACCTGTTTCGAACAACCCGTCATTATGGTAAGACACATATACTCATAATAATATATATTGCAACATATCAAACATTGTAAGCCCAACATGACAGTGTAATACATGTACAATGGGATTGCAAACTACTGGGCAGTTCTGGTGTGACTATATCTGTGCAGTGTGGCAGAAACGCCCTGGCCTCAGCTATTCAGCTCTCGTTGGCGTGATGGTTCTTCATGGAATTATAGTAAGACCGCTTTTAGTGACACAGTATGATGGTGTTTGATGATTGAATGAACTTAAAAGCTTCTTTTTTTCTTCTTTTTTTTGGTGTGAAATGAAGGTACATCATGGTGTGACGACGAATGATGATGTGATTGCATAACACTGACAGTTGATTGTGTGAATGTATTAGTGACGTAACCTTCTAACAGTGGTACATCTAATAAGTCAGGTTACACTGCTTCGAACAACAAAATATATGGTAATACACATGTAATTATGCAACTCATTGAACTGCAACACATCAAATGATTGTATTTACACATGCTCCTTTATATGTGATGGGAAGACAACGAAATTGATAATTCGAAACCACCACTAAACGATGCTACATCAGAGCCACAGGTAACGTTTTGGGTCATTGAGTTACGCACTCGCTTGTGTTCCATCTCAATTGGGTATGCTCATTTTCCTTTGAGTAACCAAATAAATTATACCCACCTCACTGAAACTCAATTGGATATTTTGCCATTTTCCATTATTTGTGAAAACAGAATAAAGTTTAAATGTTGGTTAAGGTGTGTGTTATTTATTTATATTTGATCTGTAATATGAGAAAAGATAAGAAAGACTGCAAGTTGTCAAGTTCATGTGCTGAAATAGAACCTCTCAATATACGTCAGTTATTCTATCTATCCTCAGTAACCTCAATATGTACCGAATGGGTCTGTTCACTTCAAATTCTAGTATGTTTGCTGAATGATACACTACACAATCTAAGATTTGACGTCTTTGTGTGTAGGCATGTTAGATCAAATTAATTGAGTATTTACAAACATCCAAGCGTTCTTGTACGCGATGGACTTGTACGCAGCTTATTTGTACCTCTGTTACATACATTAATGTGACGCCAAACGAGGCAAGTTTAAGGTATGACAAAACACTCTCGATCTCAATTCATTACTAAGCATTCTATTCAGTCTGCGAAATGACTGTCCGTCCAGCATGTCTGAAGGCACATCAAATGGACAATGCATTTCACTACGTAACTTGCATATTTCAGGAATGATCGACTCATCAATAACCCCTCTGTCGATTCAATAGGACATCATATGACTGATCACTCTTCCGCCAGCTAACCCTGTTACCAATCAATCGTTCCTCAAACTGACACCTGTTTATAAACCATCTGTTCAACTTCCCGAAATGTGTTCTTTTGCGCTGTCTCCTCGTTCCCTCGGGAAAAATAGCCAGTGTTAATGAGGCCATAGAATTGTCGGGGCTGTATTTAAAAGACTTACGTAGGGCTGGGAAGGAGTTGAGTGCTGCGGTTAACTTGTGCAATGAATCTGAAATTACTAATGTGGAACGAATTTAAATGAAGTAAGGTGGTTGGCGGGTGTGAATACGTCCAATTGACATCACAGGAAATGTCAATTGTTATCTGAAGAAACGGACTTTTCACACAGTGTGTCTGGATGAATGGTCTGTACACCCTGCACTGTCAATATATGTATGGGACGTACGGTCACTACTCGTTCACCGCTTCAGTAACTAGACCATTGATGCTACAATGAAATGTTGCTTATAGTGTTAATAGAAGAATTAAGACTTACAAGAATATATAACCAAGGAAGTTATGTCCACTGTGTAGTGCACTAATGATATAGTTAATAGCATCAGATAACTTGTACTACTTCCCATGATTACAACAAATCAGTATCGAGTACTTCCTGTCGCAGTAGACATGACGCGCAGGTGCACTTGTACCGAAAGCGAGAATTAGCGGTAATCAACTAACGGCCTTTGGAAACCGGCCTTTACAAGTATAAATTATCATGTCTGGAGAGTGAGGACGCTTCACATACATCAGAGGAATATATGTGCAGGGTTGTGACAGACGTGGCTGATTAAGCTTAACCGTGGACATTGATAACCAGTCGAGTTCTGTAATGGGCGTTTAGATGTTGAGGGAATTTGATTGAATGGATGATACTTTATCATTTTCTAGGATCAGATCAAATGAATATCATCTGCAGTGATGCTACTTAGTTCTAATCATATGGATACTTGCATCCGTGTATTCTATTTTCATCTACGACTATGATATCCATATCAGAAAGGAATATTATCACTCACTGTCTCGGTATCTCAGTAACGAAGAGTGAGTAAGTGAATTATCATTTTAAGTCACATCGGCAACATTTCAGCCATATCGTGACTATAAACATGTGAATTCACCATAAATACATATAAATTATAGAAACCTGCCGACGAAGGACACTAAAACCAACTAGACTATCACAGATAGATATATTTAAAACTAGTAATTAAATCTAAAATACTTTAACTATAGAGGACGATACAATATAAAAACAGGCTATAGATCGCCAACAACTGAAGGTAGATCACCATACTAGGGTCCATTGGGGACTTACAGTGCTTTTGCTACCTGCATGGACCCTAGTTGGATTTACACCATCCCTTCAGCCGCTGGCAATTGTAGGAAAAGTTAACTAGAATTTAAAAAACCCAAATATACTACGTTAAAAAGTCGGGTAAGCAAAAATTAAAAAAAACCTTTGAAAGTTTTCGGACTTACGTACCCTCTCAGGAGGCCAATGATTTTACGATACTTAAACCCCTTCGAGGATACAGCCACTAACAATCTAAGTTACTAATTTATACTACCATGTTTAAAATACCATTTATCTATTTACAAATCATTTAACAAATCTAATTCTTTTAAAAATGCAGTAATTAAATGAGAACTGACATTAATAAAAAGATCCTTCATAGTTCGTGATTTGAAATAGATATCCCTTGTGATGGAATATTCAACACAGTCAAGCAGGACATGTTTGACCGTGATTCTTTCATCACAAGGGATGCAAAACGGAGGATCCTCACCTTTCAATAGGTACTCATGAGTATATTTGGTGTGGCCAATACGACATCGTCGTCCTCTCTCAAATCTGGACTGACAACCCAAGTAGGTGTAACCGATAGTTGGTTTGATTGCATGTAATTTATTGATACCGACTTGGGTGTCCCACTTCTTTTGCATCAGATCACGGATGTAAGTTCTAAGGCTAGCTTTGTAATCAGAGCATGGAAAAAGAAGTGGTGACACAGATTTGTTGAGTGCTGCCTTGGCAGGACAATCGGCCATTGTGTTCCCGGAAATGCCAACGTGGCTGGGTAACCAACAGAAGACGATGTCGTATTGGCCAGTAGCAAGATCATTATATAATTAAATAATTTCGAGTAAAAGTGGATGTTTGCAAGAAAGATTTTTGATAGCCTGAAGGCAAGAAAGAGAACCGGAAAAGATTATGTATTGTTTATATTTAGGGTGCTTATTAATATATTTCAAGGCTGTTAATATTGCGTTAGCTTCTGCTGTGAAAATAGAGCTGTCATCGGGTACTCTGGAGGATATTGTCCTGGATCGAATGACAGTGGCACAAGCTACAGCGCCACCATCGTTGGACCCATCTGTAAATAAGGATTCGTATGTATTATACATGTATTTATTTATTAACTGACTAAATTCTTGTTTATACTGTAATTCATTAGTTTCTGACTTTTTAAATGTGGTTAATGTTAGGTCAACGTGTGGCCTAACCAATTGCCAAGGGGGAGAAGAAAGCAAACTGGAAGGAGCTATATTTTCTAGCTCAATGCCAGCAGCAGAAAGGGAAGGTTTGACTCTTAGTCCCAGAGGCGCAACAAGAGAAGACTTTTTATTGTATAGATCCTCATAGAGAGGATTAAACACACAGCTAAATGCAGGATTTGACTCATTAGAATATAGTTTTGTTACATACTGCAAGGATAATTTTATACGGCGTTTTGTAAGAGATGGCTCATCGGCCTCGACGTAGAGACTATCAACAGGAGAGGTTCTTAAGGACCCAACCATAAACGATGGAACCATAATCAAGTTTGGAACGTACCAGTGATCGATATAGATGTAGGACGGTAGCTTGATGCTCTCCCCACTTAAAATTGGAAACGACTTTCAACAAGTCGAGTGCCTTCAGGCATTTAGTTTTAAGGGATTTAATATGTGGTAGAAACGTTAAGTGTGAATCAGAAATAATACCCATAATACTGCAGGTTAGTCCGACAACACAAAACTTTACTTTATCTGTGAATGTAAGACAGCTTTTCTGCAACAATGAGCAATATCTGGTAATTACAAAACATATATAGCCTAGTTTTAAATGTCAAGTGCATTTGTATGCTGTAATGTACATAACAACAGAATACAGACAGAAAGGAAGGAAGATATATATAAAGATGCAACATCTTCAATATATAATGCCATATAGAGTTTCGAGACTAAAAAAGTCCTTTCTTGTGACAGTGGTAATAAACAATGAAAAATATTTGGCTTAAACATGGTTCGTTGAACATTTTCCGCAATTCACCATAAACGTGTCAATTGAGACAAATATATTTACAAAACAATGTCTTTACTGCAGTTTATCCCGACAGTGGTATACTTGCTGTTCTAAGTTTAACGAATCTAAACTTGGCTCAGACTTATTCCCAGTTAACGACGTAATATGAGTCCGGAAATACATGGTGTAGTTGACATTAGCAACTCCACTCCTCTGTCCTGAAGGAGTCCCTGTCTACCTTGGGAAATTCTGCAAGCCAGGAATAGCCGTGTAATTTCCAGTCCCAGAAAGATAATGGTTGGTGATGTGCCTGCAACGACCGATCCGTCAGCTTCGTGATTGGTTAGATGGGTATAAACCAAGGTGCTTTCATATGAGAGACTAGTACGACAAGACAAACACAGACATTACTTTGCAGCAAATATCCACTAAAGATTTGATTAACAATCACATGTAGAATCACATATAAGGACATGAATAAATATCTGTTACAGTTAAACGTCCTGACCCTACAATTTCAATATAAGACACTTGATATGATGTGCAACTTCTATGGTCATTCACTCTATGTAAACATGTTGTACAAACATTATGCATACCCTATTTCAACTTAATTCCCACTCATTTCATATTGGTGCAAGCTAATCTCATCAACTGGCACATTGTCTAGTATTTTATATAGGATCATGTTTACAATGAAAACGAATGACCCAAACATATATTTACCTCTTATCAATGTTGTTAAAACAATTTTGGAATGTTTTGGCTTAAACTATATATGGATGTCTCAAACCTGTACAAGTAAGATTTGGTTAAAAAAGTAACCTTAAGTCTATATTATGTAACCAGTTTTATCAACACTGGAACGAATGTAAATCGAAATCTACTAAAGGCCACTATTATAATATCTTTAAGATATCTCCATACCTTGAAAGTTATCTATTACACCTCCCATTAAATGTACGCATTTGACTTACCAATATTAGAACTTGTAACCATAAACTTTCAATAGAAACAGGTACATGGTATACTATCATTAAAGAAGAAAGATTATGTACACTGTGTAAGAACACAATAGGAGATGAACTTCACTTCATGTTATATTGTCCATGTTTAAGTAATGTAAGAAACTCATTCCTACCAAAATTATTGTAATTATCCATCATTAGATAAATTTATATCCCTCATGTCTTGTACGCAAAAAGCACTATTGTTAAAAATTAGCAACTATGTGAAAACCGGACTACGTATGCTCCCATGAAACAAATCTGTACATTTGTATTTTTCTCTATGTCACTATTGCGTGATCTTCATGATAATAAACCATTCATTCATACTCACTAATCTATTGTTAAAACAAATCTGTAGCTTCATGTGTATACTATACATAAGAAAAGCAAGATTTATGGATGTTAACTTCTTTATTGTGAATAACACGACGTTTCGGAGTATATGCTTGCTCCTTCATCAGGTGATATACTCCGAAACGTCGTTTTATTCACAATAAAGAAGTTGACATCCATAAATCTTGCTTTTCTTATGCATTCGACTTCTAAATGCCCTTCAAAAATTTGATACTATACTTACGTTTGTAAAAACAACTCTGTGGCTTCCTGTACACACTACATATACCTCTGTGACTACTGACTGCCATTCACCTGATGAAGGGGCAAGTATTAGCCCAGAAACGTCGTGTGTAAATAATACAGAAGTTGCACATCCATATCAAGTGTCTTATATTACCTTACCAACTTCTAAATGCCTATCAAACACCTACAGGAACAGATATCACCAATCTCTTCTTCGACATTATTAGTTGCTAGTATATGATCAAGATTCAAACGGTTTAAGAATATTTTTATTAAAAAAAGTGAATTTGCTTTAGTGATAAGCATTACTGCTTATGTTGACACCGCTCCCATACAACACATAATACAAAATAGAATGGATGATCAAATGTCATCGCTATTGATTATATTAACATCGCTCTCCATGCAACATATAATACAAAATAGAATGGGGGATCAGACATCCTCTATATTGATTATTGCATACACGTATACTCTTTAAAAAAAGAAACTGGACTTAGGACCAATTTGAATTTTAGGAAAATATTTGACACATACCAGTGCATGCTGAATCCCAACATGCGGAAGAATGGTTGCCGACGACAAAGCGTTTAAAAAAAGAAACGTTAAATAAAAACGTACCGTTACACTCACGTTTGTACTGAATCGCTAAAATGCACCATTCATGAAATGCACGTGCATCATGAAATTGTGTATCAACCCGAGCTGAAGCCTATGAATGTAGGCTATAAAAGGCCACATCAAATGTACTCTACATATATTGCTTTACGCTACTGTGGACGACAAAAGAATGCCAAGACTGACAGAACCTCAAGGACACAACGTCTACGGCCGTTTACAAGGAGGGGCATCGCATCATGAGGTGGCAAGGCACTTCGGCGTGTCCAGACAGGCCATCTCAAACTTATGTACCCCATACAACATTATGGGGAGTGTTAATGACAGACCCAGGTCAGGTCGACTTACAGTTACCACCACTGCCCAGGATCGCTTCATCCGGTTGAGACATCTTCGATCACGTACCACGACCCGCAACATCCACAACAACCCAAATCCCTGAACTACGCCGAGTCTCCGACCAGACAGTGCGTAATCGGTTTCGGGAAGCCGAACTTTTTGCCAGAAGACCGGTTCGACGTAAGGTCTTGACACACAGTCACCGGGCTGAACGTCTGCAATGGTGCAGAGAACGAATCAGATGGCCGCGGGCAAGATGGAGGACAAGTTTGTTCTCAGAAGAGTCTCGGTTTCTTATCAGGCGTGCTGATGGACGTTAACGTGTATACAGACGTCGGAACGAACGTTACGCCGATAACTGTGTACATCAGGTCGATATATTTGGTGGTGGACGTGTCATGGTGTGACCAGGTATCCATCATATTGGCCGGACAGCTCTTGTGCACCTGGAAGGTGAATTGAATGGGGTTCGCTATAGAAACGAGATGTTGTAACCTCACGTCGTTCCCTTCATCAACATCAACAGTACGTCAACAGTGCTCCATCGCACGCTGCACGTGTTTGCCAGGACTTCCTCCATCAAAACAACGTTCAGGTGTTACCATAGCCTTCACGATCACCCGATTTGTCCCCATTGAACAGCTATGGGATACTCTTGATCGACGCTTGAGACGGCGTAATCCGGAACCTCAGACACTACAAGAACTGCACACAGCAATTCAGCAAGAGTATCAACACATTCCTCAATACAGCATTCAGCATCTCCTTTCTTCCACACGCCGCCTGTGCCAAGCTGTTGTCGATGCTCATGGTGGTCACACCAGATACTGGCATTTTACTCTGACCAAGTGGCTTTAATAGCCCTCTGTGGTTTATCCAAACGCTTTCTGGACAATCATGTTTGGAAAATTTGTAAAGTGATGATTTTACTGTAACTGAGCAATGATGTCATGCTTGAATCAGTTATATACACTCAGTAAATAAACTCCAGAACAACACGTAAAGTTTCTTTTTTTTAAGAGTATAATAATTAAAAAATATATATGAATTTATACACATTACGTCAAATACAAATACAACTATACTCAAAGTAGTCATAATTAGAGAGTTACAGGTTTGCGTGTCTAACAAGCCATTGTAGAAATATAAATCAATCACGAGAAGGTTGTAGAGTATATAAATTATTTTCCTGTGAAAATTTAAGGCGTTGTGTATTGATGATAAAATAGTGGATGGATTCAACTATTCTATTTTCTGGTTAACACAAGGAGTAAACTATTTGTTTCCGTTCAAAATGGTTTCCAGGTTATAATCGGTAGTGTAAAGCTACATATTAAGTCTTATCTGTATATACTTACCGCACGTAAGGGAATAGTGGAGCTCGTTTTCACTCTGATATGATTCAAATCGAATACTGAAATTAAAATAAAGAAGCAAATACAAAGACCAGAAGTTCAACTTTAATGTTTCTAAGACATGACAAGGTACACAGAACCTCCTTGACTTACCGAATCTGAGGTCAGCAGGAGACGGTATATATGTCTGACCTCACGCCAAGTTGCATACTGTCAGGTCAAAGGGTTTCAACTTCATTTGTGCAACGACGAACCACGAGTAAATTCATTCAGGTAATCAATAGCGAGGGTGTTTGTCTTGACCAAATCTCTCTGCAAATAAATCATTGGTAATTCCGTATCGGAATGGGTGACTGTGTTGCGGGAGAGAGAACAGAGTTGATGGGGAGGGGAGTGGGGAAGAGATGAGTTGTTAAGCTGATTATGAACTGACACAGATGAGATACTCTGTTCAGCTCAGAATCAACTGTTCAACGTTGTTTGGGGCTCTGGATACGTTCTATCGGTGTTTGCCTTACCCTTTGGCATCTCCTATTTGACTCTTTCTCCGAGTATTAATGAGGAGACAGGCTGTTCAATCTGTGTTCCTCATACACCATGCAGGTACGTGATCACTCACGACCTTGACCTTTTTTTCCAAATTGCTCGTGTCAAATCTAACGGAGAATTTCAGAACCAAAAAACAAGAATTCATCAAGGGACATTGCAGAGTGCGGCGTTAAACAACAAATAAACAAACAAAATGATACCCGTTTCTAAATTCCATCCATTTGAGAATGAAGGCAACTTGTACACTGGTAATAATACAATACTACGCAGCTGTCTCTGGACAAGCGGCGGTGGGGTAGCCTAGTGGTTAAAGCGTTGGCTCGTCACGCCGAAGACCCGGGTTCGAATCCCCACATGGGTACAAGTGTGAAGCCCATTTCTGGTGTTCCCCGCCATGATGTTGCTGGAATATTGCTAAGAGCGGCGTAAAACCAAACTCAGTCAGTCAGTCTCTGGACAAGTCAAATAAATTCCAATAAATAATTAATATGTTTATTCTAATGAATTCCCATACGTCATCACAAAACTGATAGTTTATTTGTAAATGTAAAACAGCTTTCTGTGCAACAATGGGCAGTGTCTTATGTTTACAAAACATATATAACCTACTTAAAACAGACAAATACGCTTGACATTTATAACATATAGAATGACAGAATACACACAGAGAGGAAGATATGTATATATATAAATATGCAACATCTTGATAATATACTACCATATAGAGTTTCTGGTGACAGAGGTAATTAATGATGAAAAATATTTGGTTTGCTTTTTCATCCACACATGGTTTGTTGAACATTTTCCTATCAACGTGTCAGTTTAGACAAACATATGTACAAAATAAACTGATCACTGCATTTTAAAAAAAATGTAATTTATGACCCTGCTAGTTAATCTGAGTTAAGTCTGACAATGGTATATTTATTGTGTTTTAATTTTAACGAAGCTAACCTTTGCTCAGACTTATCAGTTAATTTGAGTTTGAGTTGGGCTCTACGTCACATCGGCATTATTCCAGCCATGCAGAGACGAGATCAATTCTGCATTCATAAACATTTTAAGTCCAAAGTCCAAATGAGTTTTATCTTAAGAACATATATATTCATTACATTCTGATTTAAAAACAGAAAATGTCGTAGCACTAAATTCAAAAGCAAGCAATTCGTTATTCACATTACATAGTTACAATTTATGATACAGGTCAACTTTCCTCAGGTAGTTAACAATGAGATGGATGCTCACGCGGGAAAACAGATCTTTCAGATTTGTCGCATCATAATCTGAATCCCTTGCAGTCGAAACGTCAACACAGTCAAGCAGAATATGCTTGATGGTGAACACTTCATCGCAAGAGACACACATGGTAGGTCCATCTTCATCTGTTTTCAGCAGATTTCTTCCTACTTGGGTGTCCCACCTTTTTTGCATGAATTCCTGAGTATAACTTTTAATAGTGGGCTTGAAATCACTGTACGGGATCAGCCGTGGGGGTAAGGGATTGTCAAGAGCTGCTTTAGCTGCAATACCGGCTTTCGTGTTACCTGCTATGCCAACGTGACCCGGCAACCAGCAGAGGACGATGTCACATTGGCCAGTAGAAAGATCGTTCTAAAGTTCCAAAATATCTAGGATTAAGTAAGAATTGCTTGAAGGCAACATAATGGATCTTTAAAAACTATAAGATTTTTGGAATGATTCTGTTGTTTGATATAGGTCAATTGTGTGAAGGTTGCTTTGACCTCAGCAGTGAAAATGGAACTATTGTCGGGAATTCTAGAGGGGACAGTCTTGGATCGAATGACTGTAAGACTGGCAACTTGGCCATCAACCTTGGATCCTTCAGTTAATGACAACCGTACTTTGAGACCGGCAATGTACTTGTGTAGTTGACTAAAGCAACTCTACTGCTCAGTTCTAAAAGAGTCCTTGTCGACCTTGGGAAATTCTCCAACCCAGAAACAGGCATGTAATTTCCAGTTTCAGAAAGATAATGGTTGGTGATTTGCCTGTAACGACCCTTTTCGGTGGGTTAAACAGATATCAACCGAGGTGCCTCTAGATGCAAGGCTATTACCACATGACACACATACTTTACTTCAAATGTAAATTGATGACTGAACCAGCAATCAGATCACATGTAGAACCTTCATATTAAACCCAGGATGCACAGTAGGCATGTACAGTGAAACCTCACTTAGCAGCAACTATTTCAAGATCCAATATAGAATCTAAGAGTGTGTAATACAATTCGCTGAGTGTATCAAGGGAACATATTCCTCTGATCGTAAAAGCAAAATAGCTGTGATAGTAGGATGGAACACTGAAAAGTATTTCTTCAGATACATCATTCTACATCAGCTTTAAAATGTGCGAATATGCATTTTTTATGAGGTTTTCTGAATGCGCTTCTCTGTGCAAAAATCTATTAAGGTGAAACTAACAGCTAAGTGGCTAAAGCTCCTCTTAGCATGTTTTGTGACAAGCGCTGCATGAGCTGTTCATTGAACAGAATTGTAGGATCACTCTCTGACAAATGGTGGGTTACGTAAACAGGCTTCAACTGAACCAACCGCTATGGAATACGATTCCGTGTTGATTCCTGGTTTGAATCTCACTACAACTGTGTAGCCACCACTCTTACAGGTAAAATACTTGTAGAATAATATCTGCAAACGAAGCTTCTTCACGTATTTGCACAGATGGGCAAGTGAAAGAGTTTTAGGGTTTAAGTTTTTTTTAGTAAAAGAACATATTTTAAAGTCACCAACAATTCATGCTCAGTAACAGACAATTATGTTCTGATTCTCACAGGCATTATCAAACCAGAATTTACAGCTAACATCTTATTCTACTTCAAAGGATCAGACATGTTAAAGAAACGTTTCTGCATTAACACAACAGCTAACGTAGTCAACGAATTTTCAACAGAATAAATCTGACAAAGATATTTTAACTCGTGAAATGCATACTTGTAAAAAGAAGAATGAAGAATAATAATATGTTAATATGTGCATGCACTGAGCCATTCTGACGAACCGTTTGCATTTTGTGTCCTCACCTCACCTGATCCGATGCTTTGGTTCAATCAAATTCCTGATATCAGAAGCTGCCATTTTAGAAAATAAAGACACGTTTTGGTTTCCAGTAAAATAGGATAGCCAACGGCAAAGGTTCGCCAGTATGGCTCAATGGCATCAATATTGACAAACCTATAATATTCCCTCTCGTGTTTCACCAGTTAAAATATCTTTCTCAAATTAATTCTGTTAAAAAATCTTTGGCTACATTCACTGTTGTGTTAATGCTGAAATGTTTATTTAACATGTCTTTGTTTTATAGTAGAATTAGTTGTAAATTCTTGTTTAATAATGCCTTTGCGAGTATTAGGACATCATTGTCTGAGTTACTAGACATGAAGTGTCGTCAACTTTAAAATATGTTTCCTTACTGGAGCCATTCCTTAAACTTGTGTGTGTGATGAAGGACTCATCACCCTTCAAAATAGCATGGAGGAAGTCCTAGGCAGATTCAAATGTTCTTGATTTATTTCATGCAACGCATCTCGGCTCCATAATTGTCATGAACAGCTGAATGAAACTTAAAACCCTGAAACCCTTTCACTTGCCCATCTGTGCAAATACGTGAAGTTTCATTCGCAGATTTTATTTTACAAGTAGAGTGGTGGCTTCCATGATGTACGTGATACTGAAATCAGGAATTGAATTAACACGAAATCGGATTCAATAGTGTGTGGTTCATTTGAGGCCCGTTTACGCAAGCTGCCATTTGTCAGAGAGTGCCCAAACAACACAGTTCAGATCAATGAATAGTGCATGGAGCGTCAGTCACAAAACAAGCTAAGAGGAGTTTAGCCCCTTAGCTGTTAGTTACACCTTGACAGATTTTTGCACAAAGAAGGGCATTCGAAAACTAATTAACAAGTATTTATTAGCACATTTTCAAGTTGTTCTAGTCTAAAGTAAAGTTTCCTTTTTCTGACATCCTACAATTTTCCCAGCTATCATGCTTTTGCGTCCAATGGAATATGTTCCCTTAATACACTCGGTGAATTGTATATATACACACTTAGTCATTCTCCATTCAACCATTACCCTTCTGAAACTCGAAATTACAGGGCTGTTTCTGACTTGCAGAATTTCCCAAGGTAGACATGGATTGTTTTAGAACAAGGGAGCAGTTTTGCTAATGTCAACTACACAGTAGATTGCTGGACTCAAATTACGGTGGTCGTTAACTGGCAATAAGTCTGAGCAAAGGATAGCTTCGTTAAAATTATGACACCAATAAATATACCACTGTCAGACTAAACTCAGATTAAGTAGCAGACTCAGAAATTACTTGTTTTGAAAATGCAGTGAACTGTATTTTTTGTAGATATATTTGCCTTAGGTGACACGCTGATGTTGAACTTAGGACAATGTTCAACAAAACCACGTGTGGATGGAAAAGCAAGCCAGATGTGCATCATTATTAATTACCACAGTCACCAGAACCGGCAATTTTAGTCTGGAAACTCTATTTGGGAATCTAATATTATCAACATGTTGCATCTTTCTATATATTTCCCTCTATGTACGTCATTCTGTGCGTTAACATTTACAACTAGGTTATGTATGATGTGTAAACATAATATATTGCGCATTGTTCCAAAAAAGCCGTTTTACATTCACAGATAAAGTATAAGTTTTGCGATGACACATGAAAATTAATAACAACGAATATACGAATTATATTTTGGAATGCATTCGACTTGTCCAAAGACAGCAGTACCAAATGGCTATTACTTGGGTTTTGACGTCGTACATCGGCAATAAACGTGTTGTTATCACTGTACCTGCTGCGTTGTTATCAGTGTTCTACTGGTTGGAGTTCGTTTTTTTTGTAGTTTAACTTACTCTACAATGTCCCTTGATTAATTCTTTTTCTTTGTGTTCTGAAATTATCCTTCAAATTATAAATGCAGCACAACGTTTGACAAGAGCTGTTTGGGTAAAGGTCAAGGTTGGGAGTCATCACGTGATGTATGAGGAACATTAGGTTTAACAGCCTCCTCAGTAGCAGTCAGGACACTGCCAGAAAGCAGATGTCAAAGGGAAAGCAGTGCAGCAACATGAGAATTTTCCAACCCAAAACAACGTTGAAAACCTGATTCCGTTAGCTGAACAGGTTATGCCATTGAGCAAAACCCTCCAACCCATCCCACTAATATCTAGAGTACAAAGATATAGAATTACCTATGATATATTTGCAGTGAGATTTGGTCAAGACAAACACTCTCATTATTGATTACCTGAATGAATTTACTCGTGGCTCTTCGATGCACAAATGAAGTTGAAACCATGTTGACCTGACAGTATTCGACTATACCGTCTCCCGTTTACCTCGGATTCTGTAATTCAAGAAGGACAAGGAAGTTGAACTCCTGGTCTCTGTATTCGCATCTTGTATATTTCAGTACGTGATTTACATCGTGATATATACGATAAATATAGAAGAAAAGGGATATATGTTTAGTTGGTTGAACGCTGGTTGAATCGAGTGATTAAATTCATTTATGTCAAAATTAATGTTCGTGAAACTGTGTGTAGATAAGTAGATAGCGAATGTTCACAGTGGTATTTCGTTCAGGACGATCAGCCCATTATATCTATTCCGTGAGGACAAATCGATAGCTGTTACTAACTGTCTAATGTGGAGACGTGATAAGAGCACATTCATCACAAATAAATATACATCTATGCAAACCATTATTTATTTTCATGTGCACAGATGGTACGAGTGGCGATCAAAAGGTATGTAGAGTCACCAAGAAAACGATACAAATGCAGTTATTTTTATGGGTTTTTTTCTACATATTATCTGTCTAGCTCAAGCAATTTGGTTTTGCTATGTTCCAGTCTCACGATCCCCATTTTGTTTGACCTTTTATCTTGGTACCCTAAAAAAACGCAAAATCTACAATAAATACATCTAAAACGCTAGGAAACAAAATATGCAAGAAACATTTTGTGTGTTTGAGATTGATAGAAGTCCCCTAGAATCACACTTAGCAATTTGAAATTACAATCGCTTGTTAACTTGACTCCCCCCTTTCATGTTGACTGAAAGAGCTTGTTTTGGAGACACTACCCATCCCCTTTCAGATGACGTAATCATAAGGACATACCTTATTCTAATGTTTTATTCATACAGGATGCCAAGGGTTCAAACTAAACACTGAATGGTCACACAAGTATCAGCTCACAACATATTGTAAACAGTACCAGCTTGAATATCTGGACACAATGGTTTAGGAAGATTGAAACGGGGGTGTCCTTAAATAACAGCCCTCGACTAAATATGAATTAAGCAATCCAAATCTTTGACTGTTGATTATGACGGGAAGTCATCCAATACTATTCTGAACATATTTTATATGATATACTCTGAGGGGATACCATTATGCAAGAGGTACCAAATGACAGATCGTTTTTCATTATCTGCAGTGTTGTTAGAAATATTATACCCCAATGTGTTGTGATGACTAATATCTCGTTAACCACATTACCCACATATTTGAAATTTTGGATAAGACCTTGCTAAAGATTCCTTCAACATAGAATGGAAGCTTTTCAAACATTGAAACAGAATACAGTTGGTCTACGTACATTTTTATCTCTAAGGTACCTCTAAGATTGCCACATTTCATCTGCGTTAATGATATTTACATCTGCACAGACAATACTTTCATATGCGTAGATCACACCTGGTATCTCCTTAGATACTTACTTTATCATCTTGATAACACTAACTGTACATAGACCGCCTCCGTGGTGTAGTGGTTAGAGCGTCCGCCCGGAGTGCGGAAGGTCGCCGGTTCGATCACCGACCGCGTCATACCAAAAGACGTTAAAATATGGTACTTGTTGGTCCCTGTCTGGCGCCCGGCATTAATGGGTACGACTGGTCGGCTCGGAGTCAGTATAATGTATCTGAGTGGGGTATTCATGCTTCACTGCGGAATGGTATCTCAGTGGGCTAGCACTATAAAACCAGCTTAAGTCTGGGCTAGTACAAGCAGCCGCACATACACATACACACGCATGCACGTCGTCATATGAGCAAAATATTCTCAAGCACGACGTTAAATCCAATTTCACCAACAAAGTACCTCACTAACTGCACATAATACTTACTTCAATGGTGACCACACTTTCATTATCGTTCATGGTTCATACTTTTACAGCCTACAGATTTTCAATGGGAGTGATTCTAATTCTGAGTACACTTGCTGAAGGGATGGTGTGAATCCAGCTAGGGTATAGCAAGAAAGTATCAATATGATTGGAAGTAAGTAACATCACTGTAGATGATATTCAATTCATACAAGTCAAGAAAATGAGTAATTGTCACACATTCAATCAAATTCCTTCAACATCTAAACGTCCATCACAGAACTCGACTGGTTATCAATGTCGACAGTTCAGTTGAAACAGGCACGTCTGTCACAACTCTGCACATATATTCTCCTCATGTATGTGAAAAGTCCTCCTTATTCTGACACGTCAGTTCATCTAATTCTATTGAAAGTCAGCTACCGAAGGCTGTTCCTTAATTAGAGCTAATTTTCGCTTCAGTGCCAGTACTTTCTGATCATAACCGGTCTGTTGCACCTGCCTCGGGAAGTACTCGATTCTGATTGGTTGTAATCACCGGAGTGCAAACGATCGTTCGCGTTGGACACGTGCCCAAAGTGACGACATGTGAGTCTTGACCTGTCAAATGCTCAATTTGAATCGTGGCCTGTCATAAATAGAGAATATTAAACGATGTCCCGTTTAATATCATATTTATGAAACGAGTGAATGGTTTGATATCTAACGAGAGAGTTTCATAAATATGGTATTACACGGGACATAGTTTAGTATTTTATTTATTACCCACCCAACATAAACAAAATAATATCGAGCAAAGTACTTTTTCTTAAAAAATTCAACGAGTGTGATGACTCTCAGCTTTCAGCGAGTCAAGGAAGGTCTAATATTATTGTGACAGAGGTATTAGCATTGTGACGCCATAGCTGTAAACCACTTTGACGTCATACGTAGGGCATCACGCGATGTTATTACACATTGTGTGTAGATAAGTAGAAACCCGTTTACCCGATAAGTAGAAACCCGTTTACGCACAATGTGTATAATAACATTGTAGCGTTATTAATCAGTGATATCTTTAATAAAACTTTTTATTACCTTATCGGGGTTCATATTTTTCATACGATGCCCTAGGGCAAAATATCATTTTGTCATGGTGAACAATGCTATGACGTCACGTTTCTACTGTGACGTTGTGTTCTACATGCGGCGACCGCGGGTAGCCTCCCTATGTTTGAAAGTAGATTTGAGTTTATATTCCTCAATTTGACGACTTCGGTAATATGCTCTATCTTTGTGATGATCGCTAGTTCGCCGCATAATTAGGAGTGAAGCATTATTTCGTTAGTCCTTGTCGAGCATACAAAATGTGGAGGTGCCCACGAGACTGATAGTGTGCGGACAGAGTGCCATAATATGGATATATTGCGTATTCACAGTTTGTTCAGAAACTTATGAAAGTGACCACCTTTTGTTTGAAAATGCTCTGAAGTCTCACAATACCACCTCTAACCTGTGAAGATCCGGGTTAGAATTTGTCTTCAGCAACCCATGCTTGTCGTAGGAGGCGACTAACGAGATTGGGGATCAAGGTCGCTGAACTGGTATCGTATCCTATTGAGTAGATTGATGCTCATGCTGTTGGTCACTTGATTGATGCTCATGATATCGTCATATAGATGGAACATTGATGAGCGTGACTTTAAACAAGAAACTAACATTTTGTTTCATGCAACAATTTAAGCTAGATGCGACCTTCCCGTGAAACATTATAAGTTGTTCACTGGTCACGACGGGGGCATGTACCCTCGATGTTTGTTTATGTTCCCTGAGCCCGAACGTATTTATCTTACCGAACACCTTAATTTTAATTTTGAATTGTTTGAAGCACGGGTACAAATCTTTTTGTAGCCATCGCTAGATTTTGCTGACAAGAAAAACAAATTTAGAGTTATCTCCCTTCCATCGATTTGCATTCGCAAAACATCGGTAATTTCCGTACATCATACGTGATTCAATGTTATTCGAGATAAAGAATTACTACCACGAAGTACCAAATGAGTTGCCATTGACAGCGGGGTACATTGAAATGCTACTCGCTTGTAAGCGGGGTACATTGAAAATAATAGAAGAGCGCTCAGCCAATCAGAAAGCGACATTTATGTGAAAAGTAAGATAATTATGGTTGTATCTGGCCTATCAATGCAGCCAATGGCATCCTCACTAGAAGTCATCATGCATTGTACAGTGGGAGGTCAACTGCAAGTCTTGGGGAGGCCAGCGAAACATTTAACTGAAATATTACTACGTTGCTCAAGTATACAAATAAATCCGGTATTGCGGTAGTCGCGGTATTCGCATCCCCCTACTTCAAGCCGATGTGTGTTTCTACTTGACCCTCTGTGACCTGCCGCAGTAACTCATATCGTATGACATTCCTCTGGAGCATTCTGGCACAAGTTTAGTCAGTGATCAAATAACCGACCACATATTGACATGGGCTGACCAACAACTGTCCATTAACAAATCAATAAAGAAGTGATAGCCATGTCGACGAATTGATTCCGTCAGGTATCAGAAACTGATATTGATCAGGTGATTACCCGCAATGAAAATAAATAAAAACTACCAAGAAAACCTTGCCTGATTTTGTTGTTCTTTTTAGACAGAATAATCATGTTTAAGGCATGAGTTATGTTTGCACTGTATTAGCGACTAGTCACAACCATATGCCGCCGTAATGAACGGCCTTCACCTTGGTGTACCGCTAAGTATTCTTACACGAATGCTGGATTCTCTTCATACATAAATTCACGTGTACGATTTGCTTCTTTTTGGAGTAATTTTAAGAATGACATTGTATCATTAATATCATGTATTAGGAATAAAAAAATGTGTATTATGCTCGCCAAAGGCACGCATGACACAATTTGTATTCCTAATATATGATATTAATGACATGGAAACACACGAGGTTAATAATCTCTATATACCATACAGTTATTTTTACCATGCTTATATCAGAAGTATTTTAGGCTCAAAATAATTTTGATAGCCCCTCGTATATAAATCATGTATGATTGATCACTAGAACAGAACAAAGGGTCGAAGGGTTAATATTTTGAAGGGCTTTGTAACATATCACTATTCGAAACACTCGCAAATACTCACTTCGAGAATTAAGCGTCCTCCAACAGCATTGCAAAACGTGATTACCTTGAAGGGGCCGGGGGTTAGTATTGTGGTTAAAGCGTTCGCTCGTCACGCCAAACACCCGGGTTTGATCCTCCACGTGGATGCAATGTGTCAACCCCTTTTGGTGTCCCTACGTGTGATATTGCTAGAATATTGCAAAAAGACTCGTAAACTAAACTCACACTTAAAGGAGAGAAAAAAAATCGTGAAGGCTCTTGTCAGTGACAGCAACGCCATGTGCTGAAAACCTGATGAGGGAAGAAGGATTTTCATCTCACAGTCCTCAACGACACGCACTGACGTGAGGGGAATTACGTGTTCTTCATATTGACGATATGTCCCTCATTGCATGACTATGTGGCTTCTTATGCAGATACGGATTGACATATGTCGTTTAAATGGTGCTACACACTCGTTTTTGTATCTTTTTTGTAGCTTTCAAAGGTAACAATTATTGTATGCCAAAGTCAACTAAAGGGATCGCAGACTGACCTTCCAGATTTATTGTTTCTATGTTGTTTAACGCCGCACCATTATAACTATATGGCGGCGGTCTGTAATAATCCAGACCAGACAATCCAGTGATCAACAGCATGAACATCAATCTAAGTAATTTGGATACGATGACATGTGTCAACCAAGTCAGCGAGCCTGACAACCCGATCCCATTATTCGTCTCTTACTACAATCATTGGTTGCTGAAGACCAGTTCTTACACTGATCATCATGGGTGGGGCGGTGGGGTAGCCGATCTTTCATATCCAAAAGGCACTTGCTCTGTTCATTATTGTGCTGACAAATTCATGGTCAGTTCGACTGAGTGACATGTTTGTCCTGGTGTGGGTAGTAGTGATGGGAATTGGTTGAAATCTCACAATTGATGATTGCTTCATTACCAACGAACAATCATCGAAAAAAATTGGTTATCGTCATTTTTCAGATTTTCCTATCCAGATTGTTATTGCAGATATGTATAACATAATGCAACCTGCTACTTTCAAGTGATGACTAATATATCATGAACATACACTTCCTGGAGTCTTCAAGAAATATTCAGTCATGACTTTTCAGTTAGTGAAGTGGGTTTTCTAAGAATTAAACTAGTTTTCAGACCCTGACAACTTCGAAGATATGTTCCATCGTCAAGCGTTTCAAAGTCTAAAACAGCAGTTCCAAAATCGTCTGTGTTCGATTATGAGAAAATGTGATGGATTGCTTGGTCGTTTGGTCACTTCGACCAATCTTCGATTATTTCAATTAATCGGAACACCACTAGTGGGTAGGGAACGCAACTCTGCACATCACCTTGTTCAGATTGAAGTAAAATCACACAATGAATGAGAGGGGAGCATTTAGACTACTACTAACATTGTAGCTCGTGGCGAACTTGGGAGATAGTCTTTGAATGTCAATAAATATATTAAGATAATTAAATATTGGATCAGATGTGCGCTATATAACTATCCTATAATCACCCTCTCGGTCCACTCTACCTCTCGAGTTTCCCCTCTCGTCCTCCACTTTCTCAGTCTTTCTCTCAAACATCTGGATGCAATTTTATTATATTACGTATTTTTTGGGTCAGTAGCCTGACAGAACTGGCACCAATCTATTTAATGTTGTGTTTGCTTCGTTGATCACTAATTCTATCTTAACCCTCGTGTGTTCTGAAATAACCAACCAGCTGTCTCCTTAACAAGGTCAATTTCTCGTAAGTAGTTGTACTACTGCCTCGAAAACAGCAAACACCGTTGGTACAAATATCCATCATCTGGGCTTGAAGAAAGTAAATCTCTGCCCTCGTCAGCAGTAAATGTATGAGAGGGATATTAATGATAGAAGTACTATTTCTGTTGAATTGTGAATAAACACAAGCATCCGTGCACACTGGTCCTTAGTATAATTTGGTGATTTCTCTATACATTATTTATTCACACTCTGTATTACATGAGTTTCATTGGGCGAAGTTTCAGTCATTTCATCTCAGACAGGAGGCATGTTGTCGTTGTGTTTCCTATGCTTTCAGAGATGGATCCTCTCGGAGAAATGTATGGTCCAAAAAATCAGATGCAGGGGAGGGTTCGATTTGATTTGATAGAGATGCGAATTTTGAATGGCTGCAGATTAAGCTGTGTGGACAGTTGAAATAAGCAACAAGACCCTTTCCACATGAAGCAGGATGAAGCAGTAAACCTGAAAGGTCTCTTCACCCGTGCTAGCTGACATTTCACTATTAATGTCATAATACATTACTTGAAACATATTGGTCTGTAACATAAACTGTAAACAGGTATGGGTATAATTGATAGTTTACAAATTTGGACTTATGGCTCGTCGTTTATATTCTAATAAATATTGTTTTAGCAAATGGTTTAAACTGTAAATAAGATTGTGATCGGTCGTGTGCAGCATTGTAAATAATATTGTAATGCTGAAATATACTACTGCTCAAAAATAAAGTATACAGTGTGTTTGACCAAATCTGAAAAGAAAATCATATATAAATGAACATATGTTTAATTTCAATAGAGTATTATATTCTACAGCAAATGTACACAATTTCATTTCATAAAAAGTCGAACGTATCGTTTTACTGACACTGAAAGACACGTGGTATCATAGTCTGAACATTTACACAAATCAACAACTCGTTTCTTTCTGCAAAATGTCATTAAATGTTGAATCAGTGGAGGGTGTGACCACAACTGGCTTCAAAACCCACCAAAACATGTCGACGCATCGAGGACGTAAGACGATGAACGACGTTAGGCGTCATCCGTTGCCATTCCTCCAGGAGGATTGATCCAGTTGGGGGGCGGTGACAGGTCGCACTGGTAGTCTTCTCATTTGTCAATCCATAAGTGTTCTATCCAATTCATGTCGGGAAAACATGCTGGCCGCGGCAAAACAACGATGAAAGTCGTTTGTCAGTCTTGCTGTACGAGGCCTTGCGTTATCGTGTTGGCAGACAATGTCACGTGGTTGTTGCTAGGTAAATGGCAACATAACTGGTCACAAAACTTCATCCCTGTATCCTGAGCATTCAGGTTGCCATGAATAATCACAAGTCTCTTTTTGAGGTCGCCGCAGATCCTCCGCACACCATCACGCTACCGACTGAACGCAATCACCAACACATCTGTGTAGATGAGCCCGGCCGTAATTACTGCACAGGCAAAACCTACTTTCGTCGGTGAACATAAACGTCGCCAATCACGCATCTGCCAACGTCGAACTCGCCAAACCCATGTCACTTGATGACGTAGGTTTTGCAGGGTCAGATACACTCAGCGGTAGGGTCAACGTGCTCAAATACCATGTTCTCTTAGTCGCCGGTACACTGTATGTAGACTTATACGGTCTCTTAGTGCCGTCACTGCCGTTGACATCGCTGTTACAAAACGATTTCTGAAATGATTTGTCCGTCGATCATCAGCGGGCGTTGTCAGACATGGCCTGTCTGACGTATTGTTGTTTGTTTTAGTCGTTACATGAGTCTGATGACAGTTGCTCTGGTGCACTTCACTTCATTTTCATTTTTGTGAATTTGTATATATACTGGACAAAAATAGTTAGGGATATATGTACATTTTGAAATTATCAATAACAAACTATTTATTCATTGACACACTGATAAAATATCAATCATAAAAATCCCAATATCCCTAACTTATTTTGTCCAGTATATTATTTCTTTTGAGGACTAGTTTGTCTTAAGACGAAGAGCAAGTTAGACTCCGCGGTAGGGTCGACGTGCTCGAATACCATGTTCTCTTTGTCGCTGGTACACTGTATGTCCTAGTGCCGTCGCTGCCATTACAAAACGATTTCTCAGAAGAATTGCCCGGATGTGGCTATCATCACCGGGTGTTGTGACACGTGGTCGACCACTCCTTGGCCTGTCTGTCGTATTGCGTGTCTGCCTTAGTCGTTGTATGAGTCTGATGATAGCTGCTAGGGTGCAGCCGAAAGTTCTGGCAATAACTGTGGTTAGCTTCTTGCTGGGCAATTCCGACATCTCTCTCTCTCTTTCGACTTGCCTCAAACGTGACATATTTGTGTGCTCTTATTAGTACCGTGTTGCTCACGTTTCACTTACGCTGTTGTATACCGTCAGTACGCACCTGCATCATAAGGGATAAATGTTTTAATATCAAAACAGTAAAGGACCTTTTTAATAATGTTAATTATCATTTAATCATTGATTTTTAAAAAGAGATAGATTTGTTAAATGAATTTTGATATATGTTTTGTAAATAGTGACAGTTTTATAATACTGGCTTTACAGATTATCAATTTAGATTGTTTGTGGCTGTATCCTGAAGGGGGTGGAAGTAGTGTAAAATTATTGTCCTCCTGAGAGGATACGTAAGTTCCAAAAACTTTCCAAGTCAATTTCGCTTAACCATACTTTTTAATCGTAGTATTTTTGTTATTTTAAATTTCGGCTAAATCTTCCTACCATCGCCAGCGGCTGAAGGGATGGTGTAAATCCAGCTAGGGTCCATGCAGGTAGCAAAAGTAATGTACTAGTAAGTCCCCATGGTTCCTAGTATGGTGATCTACTCTCAATTGTTAGCGATCTATAGCCCGTGTTTTATAATGTATTGTCTGCTTTAATTAAAATGTTTTAGTTTTCCATGCTAGTTTTATATCCATATCTGTGATACTCTAGTTATCTTACAGTCCGTCGATGACTGGTTATTTACTTACTTGTATTTATTGTGTATGCCCAACATTTTTCGTCTCTATATGGCTGAAATATTGCCGAGGTGACGTTAAATGTTAACTCAGTAACTCACTCAGTATGCACGTGTATTTCGTGTTACATCTGAATGAGTCGTTTTGGATTTTTGGCGATGTTTAGGCGGTTCGTTAACTTGTTAAATACCACGGTTGTTTCCTAGATTATTATGTTAATATTGGAAAGTGTCTTTATGGCTTTTGAAAAGAATATTAAGCAAACCCATAAAATGAAAAATAAGAGAATGCTCATGTGTTTAAAAGAAATGATATGCCTCTCATCAGAGCGTGTGTTGAGATTTCAAATCTTCAAACTTCCGAAAGACCAGGAGTTCAAAACCTTTATGCGCGGTAGTTTTGCTTTCACTAATGGCTGGATCAATATACTTCCCGTTATATGTTTGACTCTACATGAAAATAACATGCTTACACTAAACAGGACAATAACATATTTACGCTATACATGAAAATATAATACTTACGATAAACCTGAAAATAACATGCTTACGTTATACGTGAAAATAACATGGTTATGCAATACATGAAAATATAATACTTACGATAAACCTGAAAATAGCATACTTACGCTATACATGAAAATAGCATGCTTACACTATACATGAAAATAATATACTTACGCTATACATGAAAATAGCATGCTTACGCTATACATGAAAATAGCATGCTTACGCTATACATGAAAATAGCATGCTATGTATTTGACAATAGCATGCTCACGCTAAAGCTACACACCACATGGGAACCTCAAGGAAAGCAGAGGGATTTTTACATCAGAGTTACATTCAACCTCAGTCTAAACAGCTGGTTTTGACAAAACAACGGAAAAGGAAACGTGACATAAATAACCTAGAAAGGCATTAACAGCGTTGTGGTTGTGTAGACATGTAGTGTTTCTACACATTTGCTTTCTTAACCCAATAAACGTATCTTGTATATCTTGTTACATATTGTTTCCTAAGTTTAAACTCAACGTTAACCGGGAATCCTGTCCGTAAATGAACTTGGTGTCAAACGAACAAACAACAAAGCAATTCGATACAATTAATGATTGTACTCTAACTTTAACTAGCATTACAAACTGACCGCCTCCGTGGTGTAGTGGTTAGAGCATCCGCCCGGAGAGCGGAAGGTCGCGGATTCGACCCCCGACCGCGTCATACCAAAAGACGTTAAAATATTGTACTTGTTGGTCCCTGCCTGGCGCTCGGAATTAATGGGTACAACAAGGACTGGTCGGCTCGGAGTCAGTATAATGTGTCTGAGTGGGGGTATTCATGCTTCACTGCGGCATGGTATCTCAGTGGGCTAGCACTATAAAACCAGCTTAAGTCTGGGCTAGTACAAGCAGCCGCAAATGCACACACACGCATGCACGTCGTCATATGAGCGAAATATTCTCAAGCACGACGTTAAACCCAATTTCACCTCACCACACATTACAAACTAAAATGCATAACAGTGGCAGTACAAGTGAGTGAGTTTAGTTTTACGCCGCACACATGTGGCAGTATAATATATAGTGGCAGTCAAACTCAAAGGCAGCATTGTACAAAAGCAGTGATTACAACAATAGAGACAGAGATGGTAATATTCACCTCCCTGCAACAATGGTTATCCAGGGTAAGATTGATATCGACATAACTGCTGGTCTTCTTGTTACTAGAGGTGTAATGTGAGATCAGAGGAAAGAGTTAGCTCTCCTTATACACTTGAGGAAAAGGCTTCAACAGATTGTTCAAATCCCATTGTCAGGAAAGCCCACAGGGTTGCAGTACTCTGTAGTACCTTCCAGAACTCTGTCTAAATATAGCAGAGGTATTAACATTGCACTCTACTGTCCCTTGCTGAGTATCGCTATCATACAATGTACTACACGTGAAACACTGTTACACAATAAATAAGACTGTCACAAAACAGAAGTATATTTTGTATTTCAGTATATTTCACAATTTCATTTAGTAAACGTGACTTTGTGTTTTCATCGACTGCCATACAGAAAAAACGGAAGAAATATAGTACATCATGAGGATAGGTTACCTCACCGTATGTATTCTCAACATGCTCTACAAAACATCTTTTGTCCTTGGGGTACACATAGGTTCAAATACTATCATCTGCAGATGCCAAAAATGTCTTACGAACCACCTAGGCAAGGGTCTGTGACAAAAAATACAGGACGTCAATATGGCCTTAGACGTGTCGAGTGAGATTTCCGAAGTCGTTAATGAGCCTGTTGTTATTACAAGACTTAGTCCTCACTGATAAGATAGATAAGATAAATATGCATATACTAAGCAGCAAAAGAAACGTCAGTTTGGACTTTTCCTTCGCAGAAACGGATAACTGTAAACTCATAAATGTTTTGATTGTATATTTTTTACAACATCCCCAAATTTATCTGAGCAAAGATATTCCTTCCTCAGGATATGGTCTCAAAAACGCACCCTGATCTCGGAGATGGTACGGGGTTCTCCATGTTTGTCATGCAACTCATGCTGCACGTGGTGTTCACAAGGACCAGCCCTATAAAATGCACCCCCAAACCTGGTTGGAACAATCACATTACAACGTCAGCAGGATGCCGCGACTCACGACAGCTCAGAGGAACCAGGCGCTAGGAAGACTAGAAGCCGGCCACACTGCACAAACCGTTGCCAATCACTTCCAGGTCAACGTTCGGACCATCTACAAGCTGCAGCAACGTTTCCGGGCAACCAACACCACAAATGATCCCCCCGTACTGGCAGACCAAGACGACAAGACCTCCATGTTGTGCGACAGCATGTACAGAATCCCTTCTTGCAGGCATCCGAAACAGCACGCCAGACAGTGGGAACACACGGAAGACCAATCAGTACTGATACAGTACGCCGACGTCTTAATAGCGGCAACTTCCATTGCCGTACCTTACCGTGGACCTATCCTCACCCCTCGTCATCGGCGTGAACATCTACACTTTGGCCTTCAACACCAAAACTGGCGATACAGGCAATGGAGAACTGTTCTGTTCACAGATGAGAGTCGGTATTGCGTATCAACTGCAGATGACAACAAGAATATGGCGACGACCTGGCCAGCGTTACTCAGACAATGTGTTATGGAAAGAGACTCATGGGGAGGTGCAAACATCATGGTATGGAGTGGAATAAGCCTGAACCAGAGAGTGGGTCCTGTGGTGTTCCAGAACCTTGGTCCAGGGAGAGGAAGCGGCATCACAGCGGTGCTCTACACCGACCAAGCTCTCAGACCCCACGTCATACCACATTTCGCACGTCACCGGAACAACATTTTCCAGAATGATAATGCCCGGGCCCATACTGCCAGAGCAATACGGGACTTCCTAGAGCAGAACGGTGTCAACATTATGCAGTGGCCAGCCCTTAGTCCTGATTTAAACCCAATTGAACATCTTTGGGATGAAGTTCAGAGGAGATTGAAAAATGCCATACCAAGGCCGAACACAGCCAATTTATTGCGGGAGGCATTTCTCAGAGTGTGGTTCCAGGTGCCCATGGCCTTCGTCAATCGATTGGTGCACTCCATGCATAGACGCTGTGCTGCAGTTATTGCCGCCCGTGGTGGTCACACTAGATACTGAAGTCAAGAGTCTGAATGGACTGCAAACGTTCACGTAATGTCTTGAAATTGTGCCGAGTTATTCATTGATGTGTCAGGATATTGTACACAAAAAGTGTTTTTGATCCGCTTATTATGTCCATTTCTGTAATGATTTGATTACAGTGCCTATCTAATTTGGAATTCGTACGGACGTTTTTTTGCTGCTGAGTATATTTACTTTGTGTACTGTAACGTATTCATTAGAAGTTTGTTTCAGTCTCAAGTTTGGATGTGGGTTTCTTAGTTCAGTAGAATTGGCCAGGAACATGATTTATTTAACTGTTTTCTATTTACCTTCGTTTAAATTTTGGTGTAGATGAAAATAACTGCTTACATAGGAAACAGAGTATTGAAACTGACATGTGAACTTTATTAAAAAATTATTCATTCCGTAATCCATTGTAAATCCAAATTCCACATTGAGAACTATTTTCCTTGCGCAACACCCAATCCGGAAATGTCCCCGCGGTTAATTGACACCCAGAAATGCGATCTATTTCAGTTTTTACTCTTTACTTTCGTTTCCATCAAATCAGATTCGTCCCTGCATCTGAAGAATGAGCACCGTTAGGTGCACCATGATTATTTTTCAGTTAACGTCTCTTATTGGCCGACATGGTGATGGATAAGTGTACATGAAGGATTCTGTTTATTTATGATTCAGAAGTAGTTCTCAGTTAATTAGTCCTAATGGTCCTAGGAATTGCTTTGTTCGTGCCACGATCAAATTCGGCTTACGATGTAGTGGTACAACTACTTACAAGGCACTGATCTCTGATAAACGCTAGGTGGTCACTTGAAGAGGTGTGTCCGTTGAAAGATAATTAGTAGTCAACACAGCAAATGTAACAATGCATGTGTTGATGCTAGTTCTGCAAGGTCACTGGCTAATATCTTAATTGCAATTGGATTCCGTCCAGTGTGTGTTGGTAAGAACCTCCTGGAGGGCGGCACAGAAGGAGGAGGAAGCGGGAAGGAGAGTTCTGTGGGTAGAGCTCCCTTTCTTCATGGCTGCGGAATGTCAGTGGTTAAAGTGCTTATTCATTACACCCAGGGAACAGGTTCATTTCCACATATGAATGTGTAAATCATTTATGGCGTCCTCTGCTGAGATATTGCTGAAATATTGATAATACCAAACTCACTCACATACTTCATGCCTGTTGGAATCTAAGCTTACAGTGTCCTCATAAATATTATCTATTTTTAATGCTATGAAATTGACCCAGTGTGGTGTGATGTGCAGAGTTGCGCTCTTTATCAATACCAGTATATGCGATCCCCTCTTTTATCCCGACTATAAACCTTAGCTACCCAGCCCGATAATCGATCATATGATAAACGACAAAAAAAACAAAACATATTCATGAAACCCCATGGAAAATCGGGGTAAGACTCGTTTTCAATGACTGGCTATGACTATCGGAGAAGGTTGATTGGATAGGGGACATGAATGACTCTTTGTCTGAAATGTGAACCCATTCTGAAGTTACAGGTCAACATCTAAGTCTGTGATATGTTCAACGTTTTTGGATAGGAACTGTTAGGACACTACGCACATGTTTGCTCATGATGCTTACATATATATCGGGTGGTCAGATGCGCTGACTTTACGTATTTGTTTAGTGCTGTGATATGAAAATCCATTCCCTCCAAAGTTTGTCTCTATCAATCTATTTTCCAATTGTCCACCATATTGCGTTGTTGCCGACGACAAGGTTATTTAATATACCAGATATTTTCAAAGAGCATGCGGTTCTCCTTCAAACGTATTCACATCTTTTATAACATGTTTCAGAGAAAGTGACCAATTTGAAATGTTCGATTCCTGATATCATACAAATCACTAAATCGTAACGATTCTACCAATGCTGCTGCACAGGTGATGATTTAATTAACTGATTAAATAATTATTCATGATTGATGATTAAGTTTTGATCATCATATATTCACGGGCAATGTGCAGCACCATATGTTATTGAGTAGAGTGAGTGAGTTAAGATTTTAAGTCACATCGGCAATATTTCAGCCATATCATGACTAAAAATAAGTTATAATTTCACAATAAATAAAGGTAAATAATAGAATCCTGTCAACGAAGGACAGTAAAATAACTAGCTTATCACAGATTTCAATTTAAAACTAGTAATGAATTCTAAAACATTTTAACTATATATGACAATACAATATAAAAACAGGCTATAGGTTGCCAACGACTGAAGGTAGATCACCATACTAGGAACCATGGGGACTTACAGTACATTTGCTTCCTGCATGGACCCTAGCTGCATTTACACCCTTCCTACAGCTGTCAGCAAGTTTAGACAATTTAACCGTAAATTCAAATAGCATATATTCTACGGTTAGAAAGAATGGTATGTTTAAATTTACTTTGACTGTTTTGGGACTTACGTATCGCCACATGCTGAGTAGAGACACTCCATACGAATAAGATACACGTGTTTTGGTAACCCAACATAACTTATGTATACCACCCATACACAACGACAAATGCCATACTCTTTCTATATAACCTTGTTCTGATGAACTACGATTTAGGATCAATGAAGCGATTATGCCACTCACGTGTCCTCATTCACATTCGTTTACTGTCAAAGCGCTCACAACACGGGTTTTAGTCCATTCCCTAATGCTGCGCTGAAGAGCTCTATAATAGCTGAGACACTGAAGACAAAGTTCCTGGTTATCGGATTTCGAAAGAAGCGTGTTTCATGAATTCAAAGAATGTGTATTGTGATTGTTTAATCTTGAAAGTTGTTCTCCCATGAGACTACGATTGCCAATGATAATTTATAAAAGACTGAATCAGATAGAAATTGGCACCTCTGGTGTCTCTTTCATTAAGTGCTTAAACATTTAAAGTGACATGAACAGTTATTAACGTCTTTAAATGTGTGCTTACAGTCACATAATTGTGAAACACCTTTCAACAACCTATGATTACCTTTCATAACACGTGTACAATATTTTGCAGATATCGAATCATTTTGATACAGATTTGCGGAAGTCGTAACGGATAGATCGCCTTAGGCAACGATGCCATGACGAAAGTCCTGACTCCACTCTGCACCCTCTCTAATAACTCCCATAGTTACAGTCCAGAGATGTTGATAGCATTGACAGATGATTTACAGTAAACCACTTTTGTCAATATCAACTGTTACACATTATTCTTCATTCATTTAAGTGAGTCAGTGAGTTTGGTTTTACGCCACTTTTAGCAATATCCCAGCAATATCATGGCGGGACACTCGAGAAATGGGCGTCACACATTGTACCCATGAAGTGAATCGAAGCCGGGCCTTCCGCGTAACCACTAGGCTAGCCCACCGTCTCAATACATATAAGAGTTCCACCCAGAAACAGAGGCAGTTATCAATTATCATACGCCAACAAATCAATCTACAATAATTGTGAAACACCTTTCAGCAACCTATGATTGTTGAAGGAGTGGGTGGTTGAGCGACTGGGTTGATATACCTCAAGGTATCCCATTTGTGCACATGGATGTTCAGACCCGTGAAGATCCGGGCAGAATAGGTCTTCAGCAACCCATGCTTGCCACAAAAGGCGACTATGCTTGTCGTAAGAGGCGAGTAACGGGATCGGGTGGTCAGGCTTGCTGACTTGGTTGACACATGTCATCGGTTCCCAATTGCGCACATCGATGCTCATGCTGTTGATCACTGGATTGTCTGGTCCAGACTCGATTATTTACACACCGCCGCCATATAGCTGGAATATTGTTGAGTGCGGCGTAAAACTAAACTGACTCACTCACTCACATGGATATAAAAGGTGCTAAAAAATATACCGTTCCGTTCATTGCTCAATGTTATGGTGGCTGATTAGGGCCATCGCTTTCTCGCCTTAAAATTTCGGAGGCGAGAAAGCGAGAAAGCGATATCACGAGACGAGAAAGCGATAACACGAGACGAGAAAGCGATAGCACGAGACGAGAAAGCGATAGCACGAGACGAGAAAGCGATAGCGCGAGACGAGAAAGCGATAACGCGAGACGAGAAAGCGATAACACGAGACGAGAAAGCGATAGCACGAGACGAGAAAGCGATACCATTACGCGAGAAAGCGATAAAGCGAGAAAGCGATAGAGCGAGAAAGCGATAGAGCGAGAAAGCGACATTACCCACAATTCAGTGCTGTCTGCGCATGATCGACTGCAAACGGGAGCTCAGTCGCCATCGTAATTTCTGGATAGTATTAAATGGTTTTCAGTAATGTTCTTGCCCACGAATGGCGGTGTATGACTTGACGTTTAGAAAATATCTAATAGAGATGTAGACTTTCCTTTGACATGCAATTTGCACATATGCAATAGTCATATCGTGAAATAACGGAAACGTTCATTTTGTGATGTGACTTAAGGAATTACATATTTTTTGACATAACTGGATTCGAATTGTCTTAACCAACATCACACCAACCAATTGAATTGTTTCTTTGATGGGCATTTTAGATGTTGAGTTGATGAAGAATAATGACAATTATATTGGATATACAACTTCTTTTATTCTGTGGAGGCGACGTTTCGACATAGATTCTAATGTCGTTGTCAAGCAAGTGATACATGAGTAACAAATTGAGAGAATATATACATGAGTTGTTATTACAGTAGATAGGGAATGAGTTGTTTATACATTAAATGAGGTTGATGGACAACGCTTGTAGAAGAGATTGAGTAAGTTGATTGGAAGCCAGAAGGGTGATATACAAGGACTGAATTAGAATTTATAGGAGGCCAGGTGGATGTATATACAAAAGATGGGTTTGATGTACATAGTTGAATTGAAACAGATAAGGTACACAAGAAATATTATTGATTACTTTATCAAGTGATGGTAGGCATTGGGAATGTACTATCCTTCATCTCTGTTGAGGGCGGATCCTATGTTCTTGATGTGTACTGCTTCCAAAAGTTTACGAATTTTGTAGTCTGACTGGTTCTTTTCTATGGTTTTCTTTGAATTATGATGTTGTGTGACAAATGTGTCGGGAGTGCCAGATGAAAGGGACGGACCTATGACAAATAAGGCACTGTGACGAGTATCTTTTCATGGTGATTTCCATCACGAGTGGCCACCACTAAGACAATCAACCACATCCAAACCATCATCCTAAAATAAAATCACTGAATGAGTATGTGAATTGAAATATATGTCGCCTAAGAGCAATATTCATGTTTTAGGTTCATTGTTGATGGTTTTGTGACGCCATATTGTACGCCATCAGTTCAATTCCTACTTAATGGAATGGTGAATTACACTTACATTTCAAACAAATTGAAACTTGCGTTTCTTTTGCAGCTCAGTTTATTGCATATACAATCACATTCAGATAGGTTTGAAGTATGTGGCACTATAAATGAGCCGTATGTAGACAATTCTATAATAATTATCAGTTCTCGCTGTTTGGTTATAGGTGAAGGAATTAGAAATGAGGCATGGAAACTCAACCATTTATGTTTATGTCACTTTATTGTATTTCAGGTTGATCCAAATACAGCTGTAGTTTCTTTGAATTAATAAAGACGATGAAATGTATTAACTGAAGATCTTCACCTACATGAACCTAAATCGCTCCTACCCAAAGATAGAGGAGACGCACGTGACAGTAAAGCACCTTGGTACATCAATGTAGTAACAGAACCATTCCACAGTCGATGGTGTAATCTAAGCAAATAAAAGGATGCAGTCAAACGTTCGTCTAATCAAAGCTGAAAATAGTACGTAGTTAAACGCTGGTCTAGCCATATGTAATGAACTTCTTTGGGTGGCATTTAGAAGTTGCTGTGCTGAACAACTGGGAAAGTTATATGGATATACAACTTCTTTATTATAATGTAAGCGACATTTTGGTCCGCCAATTTCAAACCCGTTCTGCCATCACAATATCTATCAAAACCCATCTTTTCCCAAAGATTTCTTCTAACAAAAGTGAGATAATAGACATGTTATACCAAGAACTGATTTTCTACAATATATTGTTACACTCCGCCGCCATTTTGACTGTATGTAATAATTGATGTGTGTGATATGTACTCTTATACCACCATTGGTGGTCTATTGAGAATAAAAGTAAAGTAAAGGCTACAGCTGGACGTGGTCGCATAGGTTTTGAAAAGCTGATAAGTGTATCCAGTTAATCTTTCGTAACATTTTCGTTTCCAGAGGAGGACTTGAAACTCAAAACGATTCAAATCGAATGAGAGCAATAGGTGGCATTCACTGGGATGCAGACAAATAAACCCTCCTACACATCTACAAAACATTTATCTTGTACACACTGGAGTGAGTCGCTCCCGTCCTTCTCTATCCCCAACTAAACTCCTCACAATATATTAAAAAAGCCACAGGTGCAAAGACTAGTACCTACTACCTATTAGTTACTAGAAGAAACCAAATGACTCAATAACTACCAGACTCGGTCTGAAAATAAAATATCAGAATATATACAGAATGAACCCTTTAAAACATCCCTATCCAGCCACACATTACAGTGTAAACTCGATTATCCAGACTAACTCACAATGTCAAGGCCACGCACCACACGTTTCACAACCAAAACATAAACACCGTACCCTGGCTCCCCAGCCCTACTTTTTAACATTTAACCCCACCCAATTCATCTATTTAGTAGACTCCTTATTAGCTTATCAGCAACAGTTTAACTGTTCTGCACAAGAAGTCACAAAATACTTTACACCACTTACTTAGTTGAACTTATACGCAATCAACTTCCCACCTTCTTACGTCCAACTTCTCAACTCCCCATCTAAACTAAATTATTTTTAATATACAGGTGTTTATCATATAGTGCTTTATTCCCCAAGCAATAATTTTATTACGTTTTGGTTAAACACACCTACCACGTCGGTCGATGAATTGTGGCACTGTCTCAAGTCGATAGTTGGGAGTTCGGGGACAGACAGAGAAATACGTATGTACACAAGCCATTCTTGTAGAAGTATGAGAGATTATGGCACATACATTTAGAACAATACCTTTTCCACATAATAGTAGATATATATATGTGTGAAATATGCACACATAAAACGACCAGATGAAAGGCACATGGTGCATAAAATTCCACCACTGATACAATACAGCCCGACGGGGAGTTGGTTTGGTAGGTCTGTTGTTTAACACCGCACTAGGCAATATTACAGCTATATGGCGGCGATCTGTAAATATTCGAGTATGGACCAGACAATACAGTGATCAACATTATGAGCAAAAAACGCTACGGAGTTGGGTTACGATGACATTGTCAACCAACCAAGTCAGCGAGCCTGACCACCCGATTCCGTTAGTCACCTTTTACGACAAGCATGTGTTGCTGAAGACCAATCTAACCCGGATCTTCACGGGTAACATGGGGAGTAGGCAAATGTGTAGCTTAGCCCAGTGAAAAACAGAGCTCATAAAACAGGACTCATAAAATACCTAAAGGTATTTAAGAGAAGTTATGGGCGTAAACTTCTGTATTTGTATAACACGATGCAACGGAGTATATTCTTATCCTCCATCGAGTGAATGAAAGCTGAAGACGTACAGTGATAAACAAACAGTGATAAGATAACAAGGGAAGCCAGTACTTAATTAACGCTAAATTGGTAGGGTGGATGGACAAATGGAAGCCAGGGATTGTTAATCCCGGTATGAATAATGAGATAACAATGGTGGCATTTAACAAGGGAAATGACAATAAAGAAATGCAAGCCAGGAATTAATCCAGACGTAATTAGTGATGTAACAATAAATTAAATGATTGTTATCCTTTTTACAGACTTTTTAAGAGCGCTCATTTATTTCAACGAAAACACACTCGGTTTCTGGTGTTTTTGTTGGATTATTTTTTGGACAAGTCAAAGGATTAATTACAAAAATACCACAGAATTCGAAAGCATGTTCATTTTGTTTCTATACGATTAAACCAAATGACAATAAAGCCTCCTGTTGGATTAAATCATACGCAAGTTAGACGTAATGTGCAGAATTATGTGAAATATCGCTTTCTCGCTCTATCGCTTTCTCGCTCTATCGCATTCTCGCTCTATCGCTTTCTCGCTCTATCGCTTTCTCGCTCTATCGCTTTCTCGCTTTCTCGCTTTATCGCTCTTATCGCTTTATCGCTTTATCGCTTTATCGCTTTATCGCTTTATCGCTTTATCGCTTTCTCGCTTTCGCTTTATCGCTTTATCGCTTTATCGCTTTCTCGCTCTATCGCTTTCTCGCTCTATCGCTTTCTCGCCTTGGTATATCGCTTTCTCGCTCTATCGCTTTCTCGCCTTGGTATATCGCTTTCTCGCTCTATCGCTTTCTCGCTCTATCGCTCTATCGCTTTCGCTTCTCGCTTTCTCGCTCTATCGCTTTCGCTTTATCTCGCGTAATGGTATCGCTTTCTCGTCTCGTGCTATCGCTTTCTCGTCTCGTGCTATCGCTTTCTCGTCTCGCGTTATCGCTTTCTCGTCTCGCGCTATCGCTTTCTCGTCTCGTGCTATCGCTTTCTCGTCTCGTGCTATCGCTTTCTCGTCTCGTGTTATCGCTTTCTCGTCTCGTGATATCGCTTTCTCGCTTTCTCGCCTCCGAATTTTAAGGCGAGAAAGCGATGGCCCTAATCAGCCACCATACAATGTGGAACTTTGTCACACATAGAATTGTAGAGTTAAGATTACCTTGTGGTATACAGACTGATGATAGCCGTAACCCTGCGATAGCCATGTACAGCGAAGCTCAGATGAAAGGGTCAATCAAAAGGTCCCGACTCGATTTATATATCGCCTCATCCACCCTCATAACTCCAATAATTTCAAGCCAGAGATTTACGATAGCAGTGTAGAATGATACTCCGAGACCCATTAATGTTATATATGAACATTGGTATTCATGCATATACTTGTGGAAATCTTCCAACCCTGAAATTAACGCTGGAAAGACAGGGAACACGATCATCAATTATCGGACATCAATCTACACTGCTCTACGCATGCGGTCTAATTGGTACATATTGAACATACAGTGCTCCACAAGCCTGGACCCATTTGAGGGGACATGGCTATTACTTCTGTATTGATTTCTTAATGGGAAGTTGTTGGTCCGCCCATGTCAATATGTGCTCGGTCATTTGACCACTGACTAAACTAATTCTGTGTGTCAGAATCTTCTTGAGGAATTTGATACGCTATGATTTCGTGCTGCAGAAACACACACAATCTTGATGTACACAGACTGGTGTCCCTTTCTGGAAATCTACCATATCGGCACACACTGGAATGAAGCTACCAGCAGAGTTCTATACAACATCAGTTACTGTCTACCAACATCATCGATGGCAATATTGTCATATGGCATTATCAATTGTCTCATGGCATTAAATCTATGGCAATTATACCAAAAGCTGAGGAGGACATTGCCATAAAATGTGCCTGGTTTTAGACAGATTTTAGACATGAAAAGTGATGATCATCTTTAAATGCGTGTTTATAGGTCCACTTTAATGTGTGTTCTGTTCTATAAATACTTGTCAAACACCTCACAAATCAGATGACGTAAAACAGTGTTGGTCGTGGATTGAGGTGAGGTGAGGTGAAATTGGGTTTAACGTCGTGCTTGAGAATACTTGGCTCATATGACGACGTGCATGCGCGTGTATATGTAGGTGCGGCTGCTTGTACTAGCCCCGACTTAAGCTGGTTTTATAGTGCTAGCCCACTGAGATACCATGCCTCAGTGAAGCATGAATACCCCACTCAGACACATTATACTGACTCCGAGCCGACCAGTCCTTGTTGTACCCATTAATGCCGAACGCCACGCAGGGACAAACAAGTACCATATTTTAACGTCTTTTGGTATGACGGGGTCGGGGATCGAACCCGCGACCTTCCGCTCTCCGGCGGACTCTCTAACCACTACACCACGGAGGCGGTCGGTCGTGGATTGAAGTTGTTTGGGTAACAATGGTCGCTAGCTTTACTTTCTTGACTTAACCTCGATCCTGCCCCACATTGAAGCATGTGTCATTGGGGTTTTATTCGAAATACGCCCCTTTTCACGCACTAGTGACGTGGATCTCTATCTTCTTACAGCGCCCAGCCTGAGCTGCAGTGCATGGAACTGGGAGCTGCAGCATTTAGTTCTCTTAACTTCTCTTAACTCCTAACATTATATACGATTGACAATATTTTGAGAATTTGAGGTGATTACCCTTGCGATTTGCATCGGCTTGTTCACCTTCAAAACCGTTAACCAAATAAAGGGCGTTATATTTAGCGATACATAATTCAGACCAAGATGTGAAATAATGAAAGTGTTATAGCTGTATGTTTAGTGAATGAGTGAGTTAGTTAAAAATTATAGTCACATTGGCAATATTCCAGCCATATCGTGACTTAATAGTTACAAATTCATAAGAGACACGATTAAATTGTAAAAACATGCCAACGAAGGGCAGTAAAATAATTAGATTATCACAGAATAGAGAATCAAAACTAACATGTAACTGTAAAGTGCGACAACCTTTTATTGACAATACAATATAAAAAACGAGCTGTAGGTCACCAGCAAATGAAGGTACGTCACCATACTAGGTACCACGCCTGTATGTTTTAAAACATGATAGATGCCGTAGTACTCTGAAGATCCGGGTTCGAACTGGTCTTCAACAACCTATGGTTGGGTGATTGGTAGACTTGGTTATTACACGTCAAAGTATCACATGTGTTCAGATTGATGTTCAATTTGGACTTTTCAGTCCCAGGCTTTACGTAGAACTTTGACATACGTACGACCGTTGAGTTAAAATTGGCTTGTGGTACGCATGCAGAATAATTGATGCAAAGACTGACGATACTTGTAACGATGCGGCTGTCATGTACAATGAAGCTCAAACGGGTCAATGGAAAGGTCCTGACTCACTTAGATATATCACCTCATCCACCCTCTTAACTCCAATAATTTCAGGCCATACATTTAAGATAGCACTGTGGAAAGATTCTCAGAGAACCCTTGTTGTCAGACATGATCATTGTCATTCATTCATATAAGACTTGTGGAAATCTCCCAACCCTAAAATTAACGCTGGAAAGACAGGGAACACGATTATCAATTATCAGACATCAATCTACACTGCTCTACGAATGCGGTCTAATTGGTACATATTGAACATACAGTGCTCCACTAGCCTGTGCTCATTTGAGTGGGACATGGCTATTACTTCTTCATTGATTTCTTAATGGGAAGTTGTTGGTCCGCCAATGTCAATATGAGCTCGGTCATTTGACCACTGACTAAACTAATTCTGTGTTTGTCAGAACCTTCCAGAGGAATTTGATACGATATGGGTTAGTGCTGCAGGACACAGGGATCAAAGAGAAACACATACCATCGTGATTTACGGGGACGTCATACTGCGACTGTGACATTACAAAGTGTGGTAACTTTGGTCCATTGCTCGCCTAGTTAAGACTAAGAATTGAATTCCCAATGAATGCATGAAGTCTTCTCGCGAGTATGCCAATAATTGATGCAGGAAGAGAAACAGTAAACTCAAAGGTCGTACCATACCATAAATGTCGCTCAGAAAGGTCGTAAGTGGTTCATCGGTCTTGCTTTTAACACAGTGATTTGGAAGGAACAGATTTAGATTTCTCAGTTTGTTCCACTGGAACTCCATTTGGAATGTATAATCAATTATATAAGTTAAACTTTCTAATGGTGTTGTTTGTAGAGAGCACTGAACAGCATTTTCAACAATACTCCCACATTGCTAATTTGCTGAGTTTCTGTGGAAATTGTGGACATGGAATTAGGGAATAATCAGTGTACATCGATATTGTTTCGTTTTCTGCAGTCAAAAAGCTTTGCAATGCATGTGTTTTAAACATTTGTCCCGCAGACGTGGTTCAGAGCTGTTCTTTTCTCGTCGAATCCACAATACACCCATATAATAAAACTTTGTCAGCACAGTGTTTGTCCCGCGGCCATCCCCAAACATTTGAACCATGACGAGGATCTACGCTATTTAAAGCACTGTTTCAACCCCAGTTACTTGGGGAACCGACGACCAATACTTGGTGCTGATCACCGACCAGGTACAAACATCAGCAAACACTCTACTAGTGACTCAGGACATAAGCATTACATGTAACAGGGTCACGATTAAAATTACCCATCGGTCAGGTCACACACACGATTACTTGCACTGCTTCCGGTGATTTCAGCCAATCAAAAGCTATTATTTCCTGTCGCAACGGACCTGACGCAGGTGCGACAGACTAAATATACTCAGAAAGTATCGGTATTGATATGTTAATTAGTAGTAAGTAACTAACTACCTTCAGTAGCTGTCGTTCAAGATGGTCAGATACATGCGGAAGGAGGACGCTGCACATACATCAGAAGAGTATATGTGCAAAGCAGTGACAGATCTTCGACTTTCAACTGGACCGTCTCTATTAATGACCAGACAAAGTGACCCGTGAAGATCCGAATAGGTCTTCAGCAACCCATGATTGCCACAAAAGGCGACTATGCTTGTCGTAAGAGGCGACTAACGGGATCGGGTGGTCAGGCTCGCTGACTTTGTTGACACATGTCATCCGTTGACAATTTGAGTGAGTGAGTAAAACTTTAACGTCACATCGGCAATATTGCAGCCATATCATGACGAGAACAGTTTATATCAATATTCAAATCAATAAATGTATAACATAATAACCTGTTATTGAAGGACAGTAAAACTACTAGAATATCACAGCTCCTAATTCAAACTTAGTATGCTATCATAAACATATATCACGAGAGATAACTGTACAATATAAGGACGGGCAATAGATCACCACCAACTGAAGGTTGATCACCATACTAAGGACCAAAGGGACTTTGCTACCTACATGGACCCTAGTCGGATTTACATCATCCCTTCAGCAGCCGGCGATTGTAGTCAAATTTAGCCATAATTAAAAACACAAAAAATCTACGCTTAAAATCCTGGTAAGGTTGAAATTTACTTTAAGAGTTTTGGGACTTACGTACCCTCTCAGGAGGACAATAATGTTTCAATACTCTAACCCCCTTTGAGGGTACAGCCACTAACCATCTAAGTTACTAATTTAAACTTCCAATCATTAAAAAATATCTATCTACAAATTCTTTCACTCAAAGGTTATCAATCAGTTCAATTTTTTTTTTAAACTCAATAATTAGATGATAATTAACTTTGTTAAAAAGATCTTTTACCGTTCTAACACTGAAATATTTATCCCTTGTGACCTAACAACGTCGTAACCAATTTTGTCAATTTTCATCTCGAGAGAATAAATGATCGCTTTGATGCCTGTACATAATTGCTGATTGGTAGTTTGTTTGATTCAAATGCCACGAACGGAAAGAAGTTCCAAATCACCAGTCACTCCATTATTCAGGACAATTTGCAGCAGAAATCGTAGTAGACTCTCGTCATTGGGTACACTGTATATACGAAGTATTGGGGTGAGGTGAAATTGGGTTTAACGTCGTGCTTGAGAATATTTCGCTCATATGACGACGGGCATGCGTGTGTATGTGTATGTGCGGCTGCTTGTACTAGCCCAGACTTAAGCTGGTTTTATAGTGCTAGCCCACTGAGATACCATGCCGCAGTGAAGCATGAATACCCCACTCAGACACATTATACTGACTCTGAGCCGACCAGTCCTTGTTGTACCCATTAATGCCGAGCGCCAGGCAGGGACCAACAGGTACCATATTTTAACGTCTTTTGGTATGACGCGGTCGGGTATCGAACCCGCAACCTTCCGCTCTCCGGGCGGACGCTCTAACCACTACACCACGGAGGCGGTAATACGAAGTATTGACAGTCATATGGCAGATACAGTCGAGACTCATTTGCCGCTTCAGTAACAAGAACAAGGATGTTACAATGAAATAACTTCATAACTGTTGCTCATGGTGTGCATGCAAGAATTCATACATGCAAGAAAATGTAACCAAAGATGTAATGCCCGCTGTGTATTGCACTAATGACATAGGTATTGGCATCTGATATACAGCTGCATTCTTGAAAAATACATCCTGGATCAAAGCAATCAGTTGGAGATAAAAGTATTGTACTGTGCGGACAATGGTGAGGTGTCACAATATCAAAGCCACCATAAACTAGTCATTATATCAGCACATTTGACACACATTGTCGAGAATGTGTGCATCCAAATGGAATTTCGAGATAGATAGGCCATTCCGTATGTTAATGTTATACACGAGGGTTCTGTCAGTGGTGACGTGACATAGCCTGTTTCCTTCCTCTGACATTCCCACTTGAGCAAGAAATGAAGATTAGTGAAACAGCCTCGTGTGACATTTCATATTTCAACTGTATCAACTACTTTATGAAGAAAAAGTCTCTTTCAAATTAGTTCAAACCAGACGGATTGTAACAGAATTAAAACTCATAGCATAATTTTAGAAAAAATCCAAGATGTAGATATTTGAGTGAAATGCTAACTGCCAAGACGAAGGAAAACATGGCCATCGAGCCAACCGAATCAATTTAACCAGTGCAGCAGAATATTGCCTTGCCAATATGATTACGTTCAAATTCTCGAGTCAAAGCTCGTTTGAAACAAATCATTCAAAGTACACTTTTTCCGTTTGAAACCGATAAATGAATAACTCATATCCTTGATCACGTGTTTCACTCCAAAAGGAAAACAGCGTCTTCACACTGTCCACATCTGATAAGGTTTCTTTAAATTCCAGTGGTATTGTTATGGACGTTGGCATGTACAGTTTCTTCAGAGCTGTCACAGCACACTGTGTAGAATCCAATATGACATTTTCATGCACATCACCCGATCTTGTGAGGAGTTAGAGAACATGACTCAAGTCAGCAAGGGGCGATCCTTAATACTGGAAATATACACAGTAAAATCCAGCAGCTCTGAGGCGGTTTCTCACAGTCTGTTCAACTGGACATTTACTTCACCAGGTGAGCACTGTGCTTAACAAATACTTAACCTCTGTGGTCTATCCTATGTATTGTATCACCCACAAAGTCTTTCAAGCAGTCGTGCATCCAGCTTTCAAAAGGGACATTTCAATATAACTGAGGAAGAGACACAATTAACAAGGTGATAATATTTCCCCTTACCGCACTCCTGAATAAGAAGGGAAAATACTCTGTCCCAGCACCATTAATAGTCACATGATTTTATGTTTGCATACATATTTTGAACGGAATGAACTGCACATTAACACCACATTTTAGTACTTTAACCCAGCTCTCGACACATTATCAAAGTTTTTGAGAAATAAAAAAGCGCAGTATAAACTTCCAACCCACAACGATACAAACAATTTACAATTGTGTCTGCTTCTTAATCTTTCTGTATTAGGGCGACACAGTCCTCGTTGCTGATGCTGCAACCGAACTCCAGAATACATTAGAGTCTTATTTTAAAAATTCCTAAAACAGAAGGTTATGTTTTTATTTGAAAATGCCGAAATTGAGATCGTTATTACACAAACTCAGAGAGTGCATCTTGAGCCACGTTCTGTCTTTTTAAAAGTCTAGAAATCACAATGTCCCTTTGGACGACTTAAGGTGTTTGACGTAATGATATCAATAACATTACTTAAACTACCCTGCTGTCTTAGACATTCAACTCCAAAGGTTATGGTATATGGGGAATGTTACAATACCCTTATCGTTTTTTGCAGCTAAACGGTAGTTTCGGGATAAACCCTGTACATCTGGACCTTCCTCGAATTTGTCGCAAATTCTCTAGTAGTTTGAACATTTGCAATCTGTACCTAATAATGAACACAATGTCTAGACCAGACCAAAACATAACGTCATTCCACTAGTTAAAAAGCGTATTTATTACCTACGAGGGCGAAAATATCGGGGTTCATATTTGAGAATAAATGAATTGAATTGAAGTGCAAACAATCAACGGTCACAAACGTCTCTAGATTTATTCACCTCATTCATGTTGTCGCCAAATACTGCAGTTAAGTAGCTTCTTATGTTTTCGATGAATCCCGGGGAAATGACAGTGGACATTGTCAGAGCAGTTGTTCGTATTTGATATTTCATTTGTAAACGTAAATGAACTATCCGCACATGAAGAAAAGTATATTGCTGATTTTGCAATAAGAACTTGTTTTTTAAGCCATATAATGATCGGCTACTTATCATAATCATAGACCAACAGGGGCGGTGGGGTAGCCTAGTGGCTAAAGTGTTCGCCGAAGACCCGGGTTCTATTCCCCACGTGGGTACAATGTGGCTACAATGTGTGAAGCCCAATTCTGGTGTCCCCCGTCCTGATATTGCTGGAATATAGTTAAAAGGAGCGTAAAACCCAACTCAATCCCTTATTGTTGTAAACCAGCTCACTCACTGACTCAAAGACCAACACCATGCGTCTACCTTCCGTAACAGTGAGGTAATGTTCACGCTGTATATGATCCGGTGACAAACACCAGAGCTTATTTGGATCTCATGTCATGCTAGGAAATATTTGATGTAGCCTGGGTCGATATCATACCTTTGATGACAGCACATTTATTTCCTAAGGCTGAATCTGTCATTGATGTTCCAGGGTATCTTTCAGTCCACGTTGGTAATCAGCGAAAATGGGTTGATAATGATGTTTAGCGATTCAAATCATCATATGATTCCAGCACAGTGTTACTAATGTGCTGAATACAGGTAGGTCATGATAAATGAGTGCTTGTGAAACTTCAATGCTCCTCATGTGGCCGATCAGTGTACCATAATCATAAGTGATCGGTCCACAGAGAGGCGACCTGGGCTTGGCTGACTGCTCATGTTTCAATATTTAATCATGATCTTTTATTACATTTGATCATTAATGATTTAGTCAACGCCTTTTGATATTCAATGGGGGCTGCAGGGCCTCCACAGGAGTGGATAAGCGAGATCAGTTGAAAGTCTGAAATTAAGTCATAGTCTTCTCCATATGTAAAATATCTTACTCCAATCTCACCACTCCTTGAAGATTTCAGATGCATGCAGAAAATGCTACTTCCATCTCCGTAACAGATCAGACATCTCCTGTCCGTAGTATGGTGATCTACCTTCGATCTATAGCCCGTTTTTTTATATTGTACTCTCCTAATTTGAAATCCAGTTTTAGAGATATATACTAGTTTTATTTCTTGTGTCTGTTATATACTAGTCGGTTTCACTGTCCTTCGTTGACAGGTTTTTAGTGATCTACATGTATTTATGATGAAGTTAAAAAGTTGTTTTAGTCACGATATTTCTGAAATATTGCCGATGTGACTTTAAATTTTAACTCACTCACTCAGACATCTCCTGACACAGGATGCTTGGTATTCCAGGTGACAAACAAGCTGGAAGAAGGTCAACAGAGACGGACAACAGCTGCAACAGGGCAGGGCAGATTATTCAGGAGTACAAGTCGTAGATTTGAGTCAGAGCCACATTGTGTTTTCCGATTCATTCTCTTGATTCAGACATTTCAAAGTGTCTCTTCGAGGCCTTATATCATTATCGACATTTTAGTGAGTGAGTGAGTGAGTTAAAATTGATCGTCACATCGGCAATATTTCAGCCATATTGTGACGAGAACAATTAATTGGTATACATAGTAAGTAATAGTAAATTATAAAAACCTGTCTACGAAGGACAGTAAAATAACTAGATTATCACAGAGACGAAATTATTACTAGTAATTAAATCTAAAACAGTTTAACTATAGATGACAATACAATATAAAAACGGGCCATAGATTGCCAACAACTGAAGGTAGATCACCACATTAGGGACCATGGGGACTTACAGTACCTTTGCTCCCTGCATGGACCCTAGTGTATTAACCGACATTTTAGAGCTTTACAGCAATATTTTCACTGGCCAATGGGACATCATCTTTTGTTGTCATCACCACTTCTTATCCTATATAGTGATTTTAAACCAACTGTCAAATGTAATACTCGGAATCTTATGCAAAAATGATGGCACACTCAGGTGGGAATTTAAACCAACAAACGGGTACACCTACTTGGGCTGTCTGTCAGGTCATTTTGGGAAGATGTCGTATTGGTCACAGTCGGTTTACTATTGCCTATCAGCTAACAACAGATGAGGATGAACCTCCTATGACTATCCCCTGTGATGAAAGGCCCGCTGGCTGTGTTGACTTTTCATTTGCAAAGGATTCACGTTATCAAGCAGTAAAAATGAAAGACCGGTTCAACCGTGTAATCTGTCATCTAACAGATGAGTTCTTGAAGGTAACTGATTTGTTGTCAATCCAGTGATCAACAGCATGAGCATCGATCTGCGCAATTGGGAACCGATGACATGTGTCAACCAAGTCAGCGAGCCTGACCACCCGATCCCGTTCGTCGCCTCTTACGACAAGCATGGGTTACTAAAGGTCAATATTCTAACCCAGACCTTCACGGGTCTCAACGCATGAAGCCTATTGGGTCCTCTGCAGTGATATTGCAGGAACAGTGCTAATTTTCATTCTCAGTGCTAATTTTCATTAAAGTCAAAGATGACACAAGTGTTGTCGAAAACTGAATGCGTCGGGGCTTTATCAGATCACCACATCACGGTAAGCCACTTGAAGACTTGCAAATAACACAATTTATGCCCTTTTTCTAAATATATTTTTTCTGCATGCAAACACATCAGCTTTTTTACTCTTATTTAGTTCGATAAAAAGACTGTCGCTGCATGGACAAGTTAATAATCGGAACTGTTTTGTGGGTGTATTCCCTGACAAGTGACGTCTTGTGTAAACAGGAGAAACTAGAACACACACGAATGATTCCGATTCCGTGTCTAATCCATTCCTAGGTTCAATCTCACGTATCACACTCCGAAGCCGCTGGCCTTGTTCATGGTGAAAACAGATTTGTGAGGGAGACGTCCCATATTTGCACTGATGGGCAAGTGAAAGGCTTTTAGGGTTTTAAGTGTCAATACTGTCATTCAGTTGTTTGAAGTCAATGATGATCAACGATAGAGAGACATGCGTTGCACGGAATAAATTCTAAAATCAATAATGTTTTAAACATGCCAAGATCTTGGTCCACGTTATCTTCCCGGGTGATGCGTGTCCCACCACATGCTGGTGGATTTCTGCAATGAGACCTGTTTTCATGTCACCTGCTGCTCACCTGCTTACTCGATCTCTTATATGCAGTTAGGGGCTGACATCGTTTCAGGCATTATGCAAATAATATGGTTAAATGGATTTTCAGTGCTACGATATGGTCTCGCGTTATCTTGTCACGCCTGCCAATGCCAAGCCTTATGTTTACGCTCCCTGTTTTCCAAAGAAAATTCAATAACCTTGAAAAATATAGTCTATTTCCAGTATTAAGGATCGCCCATTGCTGTCTTGGGTCCTCACAAGATCGGGTAATGTGCATGAAAGTATCAAATATAGATTTCTAGAAATATGCTATGAGTGTTTATTCTGTTCCAATCCGTTTGGTTTGAACAAATCTACTGAAGACTTTTTTTATACTACTTCTCAGATGATCCAGGTGGTTGACTTGTTAAATAACTGCCTTGTCGAATAGCTCCTACGGTTGTATGTCTTGACATTTGTAGAATCAGGGATGACGACTCTGAAGCAAGTTCACACACGACATCATAATTATACCAGGTTTCCTACACTTTCAGTACTTAATTCATGGAATGTCTTTCATGAGAAGTACGGATGCTATAGTGTTTTGAAAAAGTCTGAAACGTCTTCTCCTACTCTACAAAAATAACTGAGGCTGAGTGAGAGAATTAAAATAAATATGATATAATTTCATGTCTGCGAAGGACAGTAAAATACCTAGCCTATCACATCTTTACACTTACAACTAGCATATGACCATAAAATACTATTTCTAAGTTCAACGGTATAGTATAAAAATGGGCTATAGATTGCCAACAACTGAAGGTAGATCACCACACTAGGGACCATGGCTGAGGCTGTGAATGTTGTGACCCGGATCATTCACGTTTCAAGCAATAGACAGCTCTTCATATCCGTGAGGAAAGTGTGACAGAGATTTCCATGCAACGTTGTGCCAGAGATTTCCATGTGTGGACATCAAAGGCTGGAATATTGCCGCCTTAAAACGAAAACCTAGTATCGGTTAGAGTATTGCCGTCATAAAACGAAAATCTAGTATCAGTTAGAATATTGCCATCATAAAACGAAAACCTAATATTGGCTAGAGCATTGCCGTCATAAAACGAAAACTTAGTATTGGCTAGAGTATTGCCATCATAAAACGAAAACTTAGTATTGGCTAGAAGTATTGCCATCATAAAACGAAAACTTAGTATTAGCTAGAATATTGCCGTCATAAAACGAAAACCTTAGTATTGGTTAGAGTATTGCCATAATAAAACGAAAACCTTGTATCGGTTAGAGTATTGCCGTCATAAAACGAAAATCTAGTATCAGTTAGAATATTGCCGTCCTAAAACGAAAACCTAGTATTGGCTAGAGTATTGCCATCATAAAACGAAAACCTAATATTGGCTAGAGCATTGCCGTCATAAAACGAAAACTTAGTATTGGCTAGAGTATTGCCATCATAAAACGAAAACTTAGTATTAGCTAGAATATTGCAGTCATAAAACGAAAACCTAGTATTGGTTAGAGTATTGCCATAATAAAACGAAAACCTAGTATCGCTTAAAGTATTGCCGTCATAAAACGGAAAGTTAGTATTGGTTAGAGTACTGCCGTCATAAAACGAAAACTTAGTATTGGTTAGAGTATTGCCGTCATAAAACGAAAACCTAGTATCGGTTAGAGTATTGCCCTCCTAAAACAAAAACTTAGTATTGGCTAGAATATTGCCGTCATAAACCGGAAACTTAGTATTGGTTAGAGCATTGCCATCATAAAGCGAAAACCTAGTATCGGTTAGAGTATTGCCGTCATAAAACGAAAACCTAGTATCGGTTAGAGTATTGCCATCATAAAACGAAAACCTAGTATCGGTTAGAGTATTGCCATCATAAAACGAAAACCTAGTATCGGTTAGAGTAATGCCATCATAAAACGAAAACCTAGTATCGGTTAGAGTATTGCCATCATAAAACGAAAACCTAGTATCGGTTAGAGTATTTGCCATCATAAAACGAAAACCTAGTATCGGTTAGAGTATTGCCATCATAAAACGAAAACCTAGTATCGGTTAGAGTAATGCCATCATAAAACGAAAACCTAGTATCGGTTAGAGTATTGCCATCATAAAACGAAAACCTAGTATTGGTTAGAGTATTGCCATCATAAAACGAAAACCTAGTATCGGTTAGAGTATTGCCATCATAAAACGAAAACCTAGTATCGGTTAGAGTATTGCCGTCATAAAACGAAAATCCAGTATCAGTTAGAATATTGCCGTCCTAAAACAAAAACCTAGTATTGGCTAGAGTATTGCCATCATAAAACGAAAACCTTATATTGGCTAGAGCATTGTCGTCATAAAACGAAAACTTAGTATTGGCTAGAGTATTAATAATAATAATGTGTCCATTTATATAGCGCCAAACTCCACACTAGGTATGCTCATAGCGCTAACAATCAAGGCCATTATTACCCCGGATAACCCAAGCTGCCTGTTAGGCGCTAGAAGGTTATAGTCATATGACTTTTTTCCACCGGGTACCCATTTTCCTGCTGGGTGAACAGAGACAATTTTGAACAAACTCACTTGCCTAAGGTGAGACCACATGTGTCACTCGAGCACGTATAGGGAGTTGAGAAAACTTCAAATAAACTAAAAGCGAAAAGGGATTCAGAATATCAAGCATAGGGGCAGACATCTGTATACCGACCTGTGATTCTGTTAGAAACATCCCACGTCGTGGGTGTGATTGAAAATATATACAAGCCACCCTATTTGCACGCTTCATCCATTGTAATCTCTGGCGGACATTACTACAGATATTGTTTTAAATTTGATATTTCATATGTAAAAACAACTGAACCTATTTCCAAGTTAAAAAAGATATGTCAGCATATGAACAGGACAAGATATCTCTTCAAGAACTGGTGGTAATAAAGGTAGTATCTGATCTTATATCAAACACCTAATAGCCAGGTTCCGTGTGTCTTCATTAACAATAAAGTAAAGGTTCACTTTCTATTTAAACTATTTCTGAATATAGGTAACGATGGGACTAAACTTTGCCTGGGATTGCATGTCATGTCATAAATAATGTCATGGTCGGGATCTTGAAGGTCCGTGAGTTAAACATTATTATTTCTTGATGTTGCTCCTGTCATCAGTATTCAAACATAGCTTTCAGTCAATGTTCGTAATCACTGAAAATGAGTTCTTGGTGGTATTTACCTTCTAAAGTCATTATATCTTTTACAAACAATGCTTATGACACGATAAACATTGTAGCGTAGCAGACTAAGTGCGTGTGTATGATATTTCAATTGCTGATGATACGATCAATTCCTTCACAATAAATGTATTTTTCAAGAAAGCACCTGTTTATCAGATGGCATTAGCTATAACTATATAATACAATGCAATACAGAGTGGACATTGGGTTTGCATATTTTTGTAAGGATTAATTCTTGCATAAACCCCAGGAGCAACAGTTATCAAATATTTCATTGTAACATTGGTGTTCTAGTTGGTGAAGTGGCAAAAGAATATTGACTGAACGTCCCACATAATTGTCAGTACGGGGTATATGGACAATACACCCAGACACACTGTGAGCAGAGTTCGCCATAACCTGTGAACATATGTCAATTGGACCTTTACATACCCACCACCCATCTTATTTCATTTACACCCGTGTAGATCCGGGTGATCTTCAGTAACCCATGCTTGTCGAAAGAGGCGACTAACAGGATCGGGTGGTCAGGCCCGCTGACTTGGTTGAGACATGTCATCGAATCCAAATTGCGTAGATCAATGCTCATACAGCTGCCATATCGCAGAGTGCGGCGTAAAACTAAATTCACTCACTCACTTATTACATTTAAATTCGTTTCACATTTGTGGTTTTGGACTCGTTGCGCTTAATAACCCACCCACGCAATCCATACCCTGTATGTGTTTGAAGTACAGCTCCAGCAATTCTAATTTCTCCTTTACATTGGTTATTTCCCCAAAGGAACGGGGAGAGGACGACGGATTTGAACAGATGCTTTATAAAAAGGTGTCAAATTTGAGGAAACTCGTTATCACACGAGTGTTTGTCGAAAGGGCTTACAGGCAGAAGAGCGATCAGTGGCCAATGAAGTGCTGAGTCAATCATTCTTGAAATAGGCACGTTACGTAGTGAAATCCATTGTCCATTTAATGCGCCTTCAGACATGCTCGACGGAAAGTGATCTCGCAGACTGCGTAGAATGCTTAGTGAAAAACTAATACACAGGCCGAGTTGTATGATACAGACAAAGAACCAGAGATTGTTTCGTCACACTAACCTCGCCTTGTGTCTCGTTAATGTTCGTAACATCGTTTAATGGTGGTTTCTAATTACCAATTGGTTGTCGTTCAAAAATAATTGAGCATTGGTAAATCCAATCATTTGATCTGTTGCATTTCATGGGTATCACTACATGTGTCTTACCATAATATTGGGGTGTTCGAACAGTGTTCGCTTGACTCATTTAATATATGACTGTTAGAAGATTCTTTCGTACAATCAGTCTGTCCGAAGTCGTTGTTATGCCATCACATCTTCGACTTCATACCATGAAGTACCTTCATTTCACAAAGCCACTTTTAAGATCATCCAGTCATCAAGCACCATCATGCCATCACACCATCGTGAGCTGAATAGCTGAGGGTGTTATTGCAAACCTGCATAAAGTTTTCACAGAAAGTATTGAGAAAAGCCTTGTTTCTTATTACTAGTAATAGAATTTTAAAATAGGTGTTACATTATGTAGTAAGGGACTCAATATGGGAGGCAACTTTTGTAGGCTTAAGAATGAACCTTACTGCATCAAGAGTTATCACCCCTGGTGTAGCAGACGGCTTCCTTTGTTGACATGGCAGATTTGTGAGCAGGAGAGAAAAGAAAGCTGGTTCTAGATGATTTTGAAAGGGGTGTGACCAATACAAAAGAGTTAGTTGTTAGACATGACATTTCTTTGTCTACAGGAGTTGGACTTGAGCACAAGACAGGGGCAGGGAGGCCACAGAAGTTCAGTGCTAAGGAACGCCGGCGACTTGGTCAAGATTGTGAATAGGGGAAAATTGAATATTAGAAATGAGATGATTAATAGAGGATGTCCTCAGGTATGTAATGGAACCCTTAGAAAATAATTTAAAAGACTTAACTTAAAAGATTGCTTATAAAAGGGACCATCGATGACAAACGTTTTACTGCCACTATGGATTCCACAGCAATGAAAGTATTTCGATGATTTAGAACACAACTCAAGGTTTCTGTTTTAAAATTACATGTAATTATCTTCATTTGATTAAAATACATTGTGCAATACAAGTTCAGTTCCAATTCAAAAGCATAAAAACATGCAACCCAGTAAAGCAAAGTAACGACCAAAACCTACCTACAAAAGACACCATCGAGGCAAAATAGATGTATCGTATAAGTCAGAAAGAAGGGATGGGGCCAACTCCTTTCACTGGAGACTGTCAACACTATTCAAGAAGGTCTAAATGAAGAAGGTTAATGTGTAATTATAATATAGCTGGCCTTATGCAAAATATATATTCTTTGTAATGGATTTTGTATATAACAATTTGTATGTTGATAGGCGCAGTAGTTCATATAAAGGTCAAAGCGATCAGTCAAAGGCCCATTGGTGCTTGTCATCGAATGAGGTATGAGAAATCCAAAAGTATTTATGAACTATTAGCAATTATTATCACTTTAAATACGTCAAACGAGTTATAATCTCTCAGCCTAAGTCAATTACGACTTTAATTTGAGAATGACAAGCGATACCGGTGTAGCAGGCCATCCTCGCATCTATCACTGACACACATGATACCACTACTGGTTATCTATTCAAATTCTAAAGAAATTTTATCAAATTTGAATTTATCATATTATTATATGTTGCAAACAATTATGTGCTAACACGGATCCAGAATGACCATTGATCCAGAATGACCATTGTTAACCGCTTAAATTCGATGTGCAATATATACATAATATCATATTTGATGTATCAGCAATGTATACTCGTATATAACTACACATATACTCGAAGTTTGTATTGATGGGAACAATAAAAGAATTTAAATGAAAATGTGCTGACATACGTTTTTCATTATTCTCCCCTGACGTTTTATATTTATATGAAAACACTGTAATACCACGTTTTCATATGCAGTGGTCAATATGGACACGCTGGATGAAGAAGTGCATGGAAACTGGATTGGGTGCACCCACTGGGTGCATGTTAAATGCCTTGGTTTTCGACTGAGCACCTGACAATTTACGGCTCTTAAGGAATACTGCATCTTATTGTCTAAATCACTTTAATGATTACACGAGGAAACACATTGTCTTTTTTTATTGATATTTTAAATTAATCAATTTATCCCGTTAACCAAATGCAGCGACCTACCGAATGGGAAAATGTTTCTTTTTTCAAAGTTCAGTATGTTCTGAAGTAATGATAACTATTGAGTTTTATGGGCCTTTGTACATCTAAACATTGTGTATTGTATGGCATTCCTATCCAATGAGAATGAGGATAAATTTTCATTTTTTTAAACGCATGTATTTTCTATTTAAATTACTCCCCCTTACACGCTTTAAAACAAGGGGCACAACAGTATTTCATACATTTATTGATACTGGTATTTATTGTTTTCTTCGTTTTTTAATATTCCGTTTCCATCTCCCGTTTTGAACACATGCGCATTGGGTAAGAGAAGGAGCCGCTCACATGTAGGCATCAACAACAAGAACGTTAAAGGTTTGTAATGACTCTATTCGTACATTTTAGAGTATGTGTAATGGTGGCTGGTTGTTGATTATGGAATGTGCATGAAATACAGTATCGTTTCAAATTATGAAAGTTATGTTATGATGTGGTCGGGTTGACAGAGTATTGAATGCCGAGTGATCGCAAATGCGATATTTCGGCCATGCCGCACAGTCGAGAGTCGGGAACGTGAATTTATAGCTCGGTCGACCTATTTCGATATAGGCCAAAGGGGCTATAAAAGGCCAAACAAGCTATAAGAGGCCGTTCAATGCACAACGCGATCAAGGCCGATCAGCTACTTTCTTTTTGGTTTGCAACTGGATTTCTCACTTCACGTCAAATTTCTGATAACAGAGTCCGACCTTTTGGTTTCCAGTAACCAAGACTTAGTTATAAACGCTCGCCAGCATGTCTCATCACACATCAAATATTGACAGTACCCACATGCACTATATTCCCTCTCTACCTTTTACAGGATGTGTTGTACGACTTCAAATTTCCTTGAAGAATTAATTCATCTGGAATATTATTTGACTATACTACCCGTATCTTACTGCTGACAAAAGTGTGTGCTTTTGAAGTCGAAGCAAATATCAGCTATACATTCTTGTATGATAATGTCTTACTGAGGATCAGGACAAAACTGTTTGAGTTAGCAAACATGGAATTGGTGTCAGCGACTTTATAATAAGTTCTTTTTCTGGAACCATTCTAGAACATCCAGGGGCTTGTGGAAGACTCAACACCCTTGAGAATAGCATGTAGAAAGATTTCAGATAGTATTGATTTTAGAATGCATTCCAGGCAACGCATTTCCTCTGAATAATTCTCATGAACAGCTGAATGACAGTATCGTCGGTTAAGACCTTAAAACCCTTTCACTTGCCCATCTGTGCAAATACGTGAAGCTTCCCTCGTCAGTTTTATTTTACCAGTAAGAGTGCTGACTTCAAAGTCGTACGTTAGTTTGAAACCAGGAATGGAATCGGATTCAACAGTGTCTGGTTCATTTGAAGCCTGTTTACGCAAGCCACCGTTTGTCAGAGGGTGCCCCCTTCACCACAGTTCAGTTCAATGAATAGTGCATGCAGCGTCCGTCACAAATCGAGGTAAGAGGATTAAAAACCCTTCAGCTGTTACATATGGACAGATTTGTGCACAAAGAACAACATTCAGAAAACGAATTCATTAAAATATATTCGGAATTTGTCAAATTGGTCAGTTTGATTTGACTAACGAGAAGATTCCTTTTTGATAACAACAGTCTTCCGACATTTTTTGTGGATAGCCGAAATCTGTGAGACACACACGAAACAGTACAGGCGGCTGTCCACTCAAGTGCTGTTTTCTTTGTTTTTGTATTAGCAATACTAACACTTTGCATTAGAAAAGCATATACTCGTTATAAAGTACCGTTTGGTGTTGGAAAACATGTCTTGTCGGGACTTATGACGATGACTATATACAGATAGTTATTCATGTCATGATGTACTAGCCACATAAAGAAACTGTGCACACAGAAAATTCCTTCAGAATTGGAATACAACACAGAAAAGACGAAATGATGTAGACACTTTATAAGCTGAAGTATCGGGCCACAACAACATGTCAAAAGAACATGAACAATATCCGTAACGATGTCTTCAGAAGTTCAAAATTGAGTAGGGGGTCACACGTCGAAGTCAAAAAGTCGATAACAGGTATGACCATCATGCGCGTGAAGCACAGCAGTGCATCGACGACGCATATAGGCTACCAAATGAGCATTGAAGGCCTGGGGAATGGTTTGGGACGTGGTCACTGCCGTCTGGAACCTGTGTCTGAGATTATTCACCCGAATCCATCTGTCCTGTCTTGGCGTCGTTACTCGGGGACGCCCAAAACGTGGGTGGTAAGCGACGTCATTACTGTTTCCATAACAACTGATCATGACCAATGCAGATATCGTGTTACGATGGTATTGAAAATGTGCTGCCACCTGTTGTTGGCTCATGCCTGCTCGAACCATTCCAATGGTTTCGTGACGTTGAGTAGATGTTAATTTTGGCAAGATGTGCATGTGAATTCTCATGTGAATTAGTGAACGTTTGAATGACCAAAGATCAAGCTTTCGACAGTGACAGCAATTTCTGAGTTTCACATGTTGTGTGCAGCTGCACAGGATGCACGTGCAGTAACACATTGCAAGTGCACAGGCCACCATCAATGACGTCACGTCGCCTGGCACCTGCATGAGCGTTTGATTGTCTCCAATACTTGCTATGTTCACACCTTTATTTATGTATAAAGACACTGTCTGTCTATCTGTATATTTTCTGTGTGCACAGTTTCTTTATGTGGCCAGTATACATGTGAGTTTTGGTTCAGACATTAGTGGACATTTGCTGGAAAGAAATGTCAGTGTGTATCTTGCGGAACTAGTCTCAAATCTGAAGGCACCATGGTTTATATCTGCTTAACCCATTTGCAGGCAAATCACCAACCATTATCATTCTGGGACTGGATATTACACGGCTATTCCTGGCTTACCGAATTTCCCAAGGTAGACAGGGACAGATGAGTAGAGATGCTAATGTCAACTACACAATAAATTGCAGGACTCATATTACGGTGGTCGTTAACTGAGAATAAGTCTGAGCAAAGGTTAGCTTCGATAAATTTAGAACACCAACAAATACACCACTGTCGGACTAAACTCAGATTAACTGGTTTATTTCCAAAATATATCTGTCTCAATTGACATTGATGTTGAATTGAGGGAAATGTTCAACAAAACCATGTGTGGATGCAAAAGCAAGGCAAATATTTGTCATTGTTAATTACCACTGTCACCAGTAGGGACGTTTTAATCTTGAAGCTCTATATGACAGTATGACCTTGGTGCATCTTTATATATATCGAAATATATTGACCTAGCTGAACATTTAAAACTAGGTTATATATGTTTTTTAAACTTAAGATATTGCTCACTGTTGCAGAAAAGTCGATGCGCCCTGGCTGCTGTGCTCTCACCCGTGGCAGTACGACCATGCAAATGTAGCACGCGGATGTACCGATTTAGGGCTACAGTGGTGACTCGAGGTCTGCCTGTACGGGGAGGGTCATTTGTTATACCTGTTTGGTTGTAACGAGCTGTAAGCCGTGATATCGTGTTCAGACTAACATTCAGACGCCTGGCAACAAAAGATTGGTAATCTCCAGCGTGCATTCTTTCATTGGCGATGTTCCGAGTCGCAGCGTCCAGACGTGGCGTAGTGATTTGACCTTGAAACTCCTTCAAAACGAATGCCGATTTCAAAAAGTAATCTGGATTTTTATAGCCAGACAGTGCATGCTCTTGCGGCACAATTTGAACTGGAAGGTGATTTCTGTTGCGTTTTGCCTTTTTAATCCTTGTAAGAAATCTCATCAAAATCAACATTTTCAGGTAAAGTCGATTTTTTACTTGTGCAATTTTGTAAAATCATGTTATCAACACTTTCGTAACATATTTTGACGATTGTTTGAACACAATAGGTAATTAATAGATTTTTTAAATTACAAAACACCTATGCGTTTCTTTTTTGGATAGTATATGTCCAGTCCACCGATACGGAATGACCAATTATTTATTTGTTGAGAGATGTGGTCAAGACAAACACCCCCCATTTATTGATTACGGGAATGAATTTGCTCGTGGTTCGACGTTGCACAAATTAAGTTGAAACCCTTTTGACCTAACAGTAATCAACTTGGGGTGGGGTCAGACATATATACCGTCTCCAGTTGACCTCGGATTCTGTAATTCAAGGAGGTTCTGTGTACCTTGTCATGTGTTAGAAACATTAAAGTTGAACTTCTAGTGTATGTATTCGCATCTTTTATAGTTCAGTATTTGATTTACATCATTATCATGTACTGCACACTATTAATAGCAAAGCAGAGAAATGTTTAATTGGTAAATAAATATGTAGCAAATATTTCACTCATATGACGACGTGAATGCGTGTGTATGTGTATGTGCGGCTGCTTGTACTAGCCCACACTGAAGCTGGTTTTATAGTGCTAGCCCACTGAGATACCATGTCGCAGTGAAGCATGTATACCCCACTCACTTATCGCGCATGGCACGTGCACTTTGTGAACAACGAAATTACTTTTTACTCACCAGTTTGACTGCTCGGACCATTGTTGGCTTAAATCCAATCAGTTCCTGGACTGTACGGAATCTACCGAGGGAGCACAACATCTGGTCTCGACGGCCTTCAATACTTCCGGTTTTTCTCCCACGTCTCCGACAGGCACGTCTTGTCTGGTGCAGCCCGTATCTACGGTACAGGAGACAAGCTTGTGATTGTGTTTTGATCACTGACGAGTCGAGATTTCATCTGGACAGTTTAGATGTCAGGGCAAGGGTGTACAGACGGCGAGGTGAACGTTACGCCGACGCGTGTGTTGTTCAGCGTCGACAATTTGATGGGGAAGGGTTGTGGTATAGGGGAGGATCACATCTCATGGTCGGACAATGTCACTGGCAATCTGACAGGTCTGCGATACAGAAGTGAGTTCATTGGGCCTCATGTGCAGCCGTTCATTCAAGGACAAAAACGTAACTTCAGACTTCAGCAAGACAATGTCCATACACATGTCGCTGTATTTGTGACAGATTTCCGCAGACAGCCGATCATCTCGGTTCTCCCATGAGCAGCTGTTTTTCCGGATCTGTCCCTAATAGAGCACTCTTGGGATGAAATGGAGAGACGTTTACGTCAAGCCCAGAACCAGCCATTGACTTTGGAACAACATTCCCCAAGTATCTTCCATCGCGCAGTGTTGTCTATGTGTCGTCGTTGTCAAGCCTGCATCAACGCCAAGGGTGGACACACACGAAGCTGAATTTGTGAAATGACTTTTAGCACCACATCTCTTCAAAGGCGAGCCACGGTACAGATTTCGATATTATCCTAAAAGTTATTCGAGTAAAACAGTCATTCAGGAAAACACTACAAATCATGTTATTATCATTTTGCATTCAAAAATGACTTAACATCACATAATGCACAGGTACTTTCTTCCAGTGGTATATATATGCATTAAGGTCACAATTGGGTAGATCGTAGCGCATCATATGATTGTCTGCTCCAGACTCTGTTATAGAGCCAAACAAACTCGAGTGCGGCGTTACACAAATAGAAATCGCAATGGCACATGCATCGCACTATCTTAAGTCTTTATTCCAACCAATATTCTATGGTCGATACCATTATGATATAACAGAAATATCATTGTATAATAAATGATAAAATTTCAATAGATAACATATACGCCAGAGAATAACTAGTCCCGTTTATCCAACAAAACATTCAAAAAAAAAAGGCATGGGAATTATTGGAATGGACCTCTAAAAATCATTTATGACACAGGTATTGCTCAAAATGGAATAAGTCAGTACAGTCAGATCATCACTTGACCATTTCCGAATACAAAATCATTTTCGTTTACTGAATATTGTTATTTACTCCTTTTTGGCTCTATGTAGGTGGGGCGGGAGGTAGCATTATGGATAAAGCGTTCGCTCGTCACGCCGGAGACCCGGGTTCGATTCCCCACATGGGTACAATGTGTGAAGCCCATTTCTAGTGTCCCCCACCGTGATATTGCTGGAATATTGCTAAAAACGGCGTAAAAGCATACTCACTCACTCACTCTATGTAGGAGTAGTGTCAGTAAGTTAAGATTTAGAGTGTCGTCGGCAGTATTTCAGCCATACCCCTACTAGAAAAGTTTTGCCTAATAAATACATGTTGTTATTATAAAATCCGGTCCTCAAAGGGCCGTCAAATAACTAGACTATCAGAGTTGTTTTTTTAAACTAGTATGGAACCATAATAATGGTTTAAATCATATTTAAAAATACAATGTAAGAACAACGGGCTATAGATCGCCAGCAACTAAAGGCAGATCGCCATACTAGGGACCATATGGATTTACAGTACCTTTGCTACCTGGATGGACCCCAGCAGGATTTACATCATCCCTCCAGCTTTTGACGATTATCAGCAAAGTAAACCAAACTTAAAATAGCACAGATTCTTCAATTAAAACCCTGACAATGATAAACATAATTTGAATGAAATGGAATGAGTCAGTGCAGTCAGATCATGATGCAACACCACAAGAACGTTTGATAATTTAAAAGAAAAAAATCATTTTCATTTACATAATGTTGTTCTTTGTGGGTATGTAACTGACAACTGAAGCCCTTTACCCCTTTTGGGCTCATGTCACGACTGGCGCTGCATGCATTATTCATTAAACTGAACTGCAGGGGCACTCTCTGACACCTGACAGTTTATGTAAACAGGTTTCAAATTGAACACACACGACTGAATTGGGATCTTTGTTAATTCCATTCGAGGTTTCAGTCTCACGTACTCCGAAAAATAAAATTTGCGAGAGAAACTTCCTGTGTTTGCACAAGTTGTGTTTGAGGTGAGGTGAGGTGAAATTGGGTTTATCGTCGTGCTTGAGAATATTTCGCTCATATGACGACGTGCATGCGTGTGTATGTGTATGTGCGGCTGCTTGTACTAGCCCCGACTTAAGCTGGTTTTATAGTGCTAGCCCACTGAGATACCATGCCGCAGTGAAGCATGAATACCCCACTCAGACACATTATTCTGACTCCGAGCAGACCAGTCCTTGTTGTACCCATTAATGCCGAGCGCCAGGCAGGGACCAACAAGTACCATATTTTAACGTCTTTTGGTATGACGCGGTCGGGGATCGAACCCTCGACCTTCCGCTCTCCGGACGGACGCTCTAACCACTACACGACAGTTGTGTTTGAGGTTTTAAGTGACGATACTGCCATTCAGCTGTTCGATGACAATGATATTGTAATGGTAGAGAGATGGAACAGATTGCAATTCACGGAATAAATTCTAAAATCAATGATGTTCTATATCTACCTCAGGCGTTCTTCATACTATTGTCCATGATGATGAGTCGCTAGACCTGCATCCTCAGGTTCTCTTACAATGAGTCCACCAACGTGGACCAATTTCCATATCAGGTATCAGCTGCTAACTCAACCGTTTATGACCTGACTATCTTTTAGGCGTTGCAATGCAAGAATTAACAGTTTAGGTTCACCGTTAATACTTTGTAAACTGTATATGAACAATATAGTACTTATTAACAAACAATGCCCGTACACGTCGTCATCATTGAAACATCGTAGCAACGGCACTTACGCAAACGGAACAATCTCTTCTTGTGTGCTTTCAAAATCGACATAACTTCAAATGTTGGAAACGCGTTCTTCTATCCAATACAAAAACAACATGGACTTTTGATAACGAAGAGAGATGGATGTTTATATTGTGAAAAACTCGGAAACCTTTCCTGGTCTAAAATATTTTGAAATATTTACTCCGTCCATGGATGCAGTAACCGTCATGAAAGAACCTTCCAGCAAGAGTCGTAGGATGCCGTTTAAAGTCTCCAATTGTTCTCTATTGTTGTTAAATGACTGCTGGCATCAAAGGCTGTCCGAACGTTGAAGTTTTCCTTTCGTCAGACAGTCCTATAGATATTGTTTATCACTCTGAATGTGCATGCATAACTCCAAATATGAAACTGTAGATGAAGCGGTTTCACTAGTCTCCTTCATCTCTAGATCAGATGGTATATCATTGGAAGAGAATGTGCAATTTGACCATTATCAGACCTCAAAAGAAGGAATGGCCTGTGAGTATTTGATGATTCCATTGGTTGAACAATTTGTCTCCTTTGATGGAATCAAGTATGTAGGTAGCACAATATCGACTTGTTTATGACATTGATGTGTCTGTTTGTCATGTTTGACAGCACAATATTGTCCACACTATGCTGCCTCTTCTCCAACTGCCTTTCAGGTGTTTGAGTGAAACAATGCAGTTTGAATCCAACGATGGCTACACTCCAGCAATGTATTCAGCTATATCAGTACAGCTCCTAAATAACTGCTGCTAATCAGTATGTGGAACAAAAGGGACCGTAGTTATTTGTACGGATATTCTTTACATAGCGTCCTCATTTTTGACTACAAAACATATTTCAACATGTTTTTGACCCTCCAATTCTTGTGTTTTGGTATGTAATACCCATTGAGAGAGTGACCTTTGGAGCAGTATTCCAGTTTTACCATCGCTTCGTCCTATTATGGGAGGAATGCACGAAGTGATACAGATCTTGGCTGTTGATGAAACGGGCATGGTGATGGCAAACACACGTCACAATCAAACGGCGTATTTATAAACTGAGAATCTCACCCGAGTGTCTATATCACCACGAGTTGATAAAGTTACAAATATCCGAGGCGTGCCGAAGATAGCTTTACTTTTATCGACGAGTGTGATATATTTAATATTAGAAGACTAGAGATTATATTTATTATCAAAGATCACTCTTCATTAGTTTTCAATGAAAAATGTACATCACTGAACACGGTACTGCCATTAGACTTGCAGTGCAGCGATGTCGTAGCATTGTGACGTCATCGAGTTCATGACGTCATAGAATTGTCAGGGCATTGTACAAATTCGACTGTCAAAACGATATCTCCTAGGAGTCTGAGATGGGAACTCATGTCATGCTTTAAATCATGGTTGATATAGCCAGGAACAATATCGTACCTTGGAGGACGATAAGATGAATATTATTTAGGAGATAAACATCATGTGTTGGCCCCATTTCCGGGTGTTATTGAGTATTTGAAGCACGGGAATTCATTTGGAACCGACGGCGTCATCGTCCTCCAAGGTACGATGTGAAACGATTGTGAGTCGAAATGAGATATAGAAGAGCGATCAAAGCCGAATGATATACTTAATCTGCATCAAGATTAATCTTTCTTGAGGGAAAAGGGAGAAGACGGACGAAAAAGGTTTCAGTTATGTGAACAGATAGGTTATTAACATTGTATGATATTTTATCAAAGTAAACTATCGATCGATTGGCATATAGACAGAATGGCGGTCAGAGCCAAATGATCTACTGAATCGGCATCGGGGTTAATGACCTGTCAATCACACGTGAAGTGGACATGTTACGTCGTGAAATGCTTTGTATGTTAGATGGGACTACGATTCTGACTACATGTTAAATGGCAAAACGCCACCAATGCAATGATATCAATATGGAAGGAACTTTAATATAGAGACCCTGTAACGACCAGCCTCTTCAAATGTCAGTGAAAAGTTTCACCAAACATGTCAGATGAAATGTTCAGACCAACCAAAACAATTCCATTTCCAATCTCAAATTAACATTTTCTTACTCACGTTTGTCTGCGATGATTGAACTCATTGAAGTACAGCTGCATTATTAAATTACATTTTACTTCAGATATACCCTTCTCGAGGGAACGGGGAGAGTTTTAGGAATACATATTTGAACGAATGGTTTGTATAATGTGTAGATGTAAGGAAGCAGTCAATCTACTGTGAGTCCAAATGGCATAGAGACATGGTGATCAGAGCCGAAAGAGGTGGCATTGAGCAGAAGCCAGTGTTAGGGATGTGCCAATCATTTTTCAGGCAGACATTGTGGGTAGAGAAATGTTTTCTGTGTTTGATGGGCATATAGACATGTCCAATGGGCTGAAATACATTGAAATTTTGAGAAAGGGTTTTATAAATAATTTGGGTAAATAGATAAATAGCGCAATCGCTAACGTCTGAGAGAGTGAGTGAGTTTAGTTTTACGCCCACACGGACCTATAACCTGTTTGCAATTGCAAGTGGTGTCAAGTGACTGATATTATGAGTGAGTGAGTTTAGTTTTACGCCACACTCAGCAATATTCCAGCTATATGGCGGCGGTCTGTAAATAATAGTCTGAACCAGACAATCCAGTGATCAAGAGCATGAACATCGATCTACGCAATTGGCCAACGCCTGAAGTGACAGTCTGAATCAAGCTGGGGTGCACGCAGAAAGCAAAAGCACCGTAAGTCCCCATGGTCCTCAGTATGGTGATCTACCTTCAATTGTTGGCGATCTATAGCCCATTGCACACTGTCTATAGCTTTAGATTTGCTTTCTAGACATGGCGATCAGAGCCGACAGAGGTCGCATTGAGCAGAAGCCTGTGTTGTGGTTGTGTCAATCATTTGTCAAGTAGACGTTGTGCGTAGTGAAATGTATTGTTCCATGGGCAGAAATATAGTAAGTTGTTTGTAAAAGTCTTTGATAAATAGTTTTGTTAAAGATCACATATACTCTATGGGGTTACAAATCCATAAATCAATAATTGGCATCGTTATAAATGAAACCCCGTCATTAAAACTACTCATTTCGATCTTTAAATAACTTAAATCGACCTTTTTGACAACAGTGCACAATTCTCACCCGCGAACGAAATTGCAACCAATCAGAGTGGCGCGTCTCTGTGACGTCATATGAGGAATAGATATGGGGGCCGATGCAGAATTCATGTACATTTCAGGGGGTAAATTATCTTCTTTATAGGTTTGTATAAACCTGAAATCGTGACAACTGTTCTCACAATCTACTGTCATGTAATTTCGTCTCCTGCTTTGCCTTGTTTCCGAGTTACAACTTGTTTTCAAAGACGATTCTGTCAAAATATCTTGGTGTCGCTAGGCCTTATTTGTTCGAGCAGAGACCATATAATAGATAATATTATATGGTCTCTGGTTCGAGCCAGACGCTAGTGATAGTGAAAACGATGATCGGCCTCGCTCATCACGGTTAAACAGTGCGACATTAGGAAGGCTGGATGCCGTTCTTTGAAAATATCACCGGTAGTTCTTGTCTGATTGTAATAAAGTATCAAAGCAGTGTGGGCTTTTTCAGGTTTTCTAATGCCTGGATGGTATAATGACTGATCCAAATTGATCCCATTTCTGTGGGGTTTTTTACCTCGATATTTAATCATGTCATGTAAAAATATGACGTCTATTACGTATGATATTAAAAATTGGCATTTGATTTATTTGAATCCGTAAACTAAACAAGCCTACTTTGCCATTGCTAGAAGAATCTGAAAATTAACTTAGGAAAATAGGTACATACAGTTTTAGCACACAGCAAATGCTTATATGTATTTTTTATGTAACAATGAAGTTCTGTTCGTATTCTCAAAACAGTGTCGGCCCATAAGTTTCCACATGCAATTAAAATTGCATGCAATACAGCAATTAATACTCCCTTGGTGTAACCCGTGTTAGGTGGTACCCAGAAAACACATCAACGTTGTTTCAACGTTGAGAATAGGTTGGTCCTCAACGTTAAAACTACATTGAAAATAGGTTGTATATGAAAGTTTTTTAGACGTAGATACCCGATGTGGAATCAACGTTGAAGTTTGACCTATTATCAATGTTAAAAAAAGGTTGTATATGAAAGTTTTTTAGACATATTATTAACGTTGAAAATGGGTTGTTCCGTGGTTGTGTATGGGAGTTTTTTTTATGCCCCCGCGATATATGGCAGGGGCATATAGGGTTACCCTCGGTGTCCGTCCGTCCGTCCGTACGAAACAGGGAATGTATTCTATCCACTTCTCCACCATAACCGCTCTGTCGAATTCAATGAACTTATACATGGGCTTTCTTGGGACTCTAATGGTGTGCATCTCATATTTTGTTTTTTTATTTTATTTTATTTTTTTGTAAGTTTAGAGACATTTGAACTTAGGTACATTTTGCTGAATTTCTCTATGATGATAGTGTAATAGGGGATGAAGTCTATCCACTTCTCCACAAAAACTGCTCAACAGACTTGAATGAACTTCTACATGTCTTTTGTAGGGACTCTAAAGGTGTGCATTTCATAATTTTTTATGCAATTTCTTAATTTTGTCACTTTTACAGATGTTTGAACTTAGTTGAATTTTGTTCTATTCAGCCAGTGTGCGTTCCATCCAACAGGGGGTGTACGTTATCCACTTCTCCTCAAAAACTACTTTATGGAATTCATTTAGATTACACTCTGAATTTCTCTCTGAATATAGTGTTGTAGGGGGTCAAGTCTATCAACTTCTCCACAAAAGCTGCTAAACAGAATTGATTGAGCTTCTACGTGTGTTTCATTGGAACTCTAAAAGTGTGCATTTCATACCTTGTTCATCCAATTTCTTAATTTTGTCACTTCTACAGATGTTTGAACTTAGTTGAATTTGGTTCTATTCATCCAGTTCGTCCCACACAACAGGGGGTGTACGTTATCCACTTCTCCTCAAAAACTACTTTATGGAATTCATTTAGATTACACGTGTGCTTTATAGGGACTCCAAAGGTGTGCATCTCATATTTTTATTTTTTTATTTTTCCAATTTCAATGCCGTTTAAACTTGCATAAATTTTGTTTAATTTCTCTCTGAATATAGTGTTATAGGGGATGAAGTCTATCAACTTCTCCACAAAAGCTGCTCCACAGAATTGCCCTTCTATGTGTGTTTCATTGGGACTCTAAAGGTGTGCGTCTCATACCTTGTTCATCCAGTTTCTTAATTTTGTCACTTCTACAGATGTTTGAACTTGAATTGGTTCTCTTCATCCAGTTCGTCCCATACAACAGGGGGTGTACTTTATCCACTTCTTCTCAAACACCACTGCACAAAACTCATTTAGCTTAAATATGTCTTTTATAGAGACTCTGAAGGTGTGCATCTCATATTTTTTTTTCGTATTTTATAATTTTTGGTATGTTTAGAGAATTTTGAACTTAGATAAATTTTCCTGAATTTCTCTCTGATGATAGTGAAATAGGGGATTATGTCTATCCACTTCTCCACAAAAACTGCTCAACAGAATTGATTAAGCTTATACATGTGTTTCATTGAGACTCGAAAGGTGTGCATGTCATAGTTGCATAGATGTTTATGGAACTTGTTGGTGAATTTTGTTCAATTATTGATCTTTATATGTCTTATGAATGTCAGCGGGGGCATCAGTGTCCCTGGACACAATTTTTTATTGTTTATAAATCTAACGTAAACACATGAAAATTCAACCAAGGTTACAATACTTGCATTCCGCTTTCCTGTAAATAGACTCGCATTTCAACTTTAAACTACACTAAAGTTGCACCAAACTCCTGCATCCAATTAAAATACCCCAAAAAAGCTACCTGCAATAAACAGAAAATGTTCAAACAGAAAATGCAGTAAACATATTTACCTGATAAAATACTTTGTTGAAATTCCACATTCACTATAATGTTCATTAAAGTTTTATGTCAGTTGGACGTATAATTCCAGTAACAAGGAAAGAGTATTCCAAATTAAGAAAAACTATTTACTGTTGTATTGTTATCTTGAAAATGTGGAAATTGTCCCGAGAGGACATTTTGTCTGAATTTCAGCTGTTATATAGACCCCTGAATAAACACAATGCAATTACTTTAACAATGAAACGAATCCAAGATGACCAGGAACTATACCTGAAGACAGTCACTTTTCATGAAATATTTATTAACACAGACACACAGAAATGTGGTTTAAAGCATAATGTGAAACATCCTACATGACATACGTGCTAGTAACACAATATCATCTGCATGTAGCATTAAACTGACATTTACGCCACCAATTTCAATACCACAGTTCAGATCTTTCAACTCAATTACAACTCCAAAAACACAATTATTAGCTCTTCTTCTTTCTGCCACTCCCAGCCTAGCGGTCAGGTGGATACTTCAGAAACGTTCCTAACTCTTTCTTGAAATTTACTTCGGATGCATTTCCATCTCAATCCCATGAGATATGGCACATTCTGAAATATCTAAATACATGGAGAATATACTTTGATTAAACGTTGACTCAACGTTGTGTGCCCGCTGGGTATAAACCTACACATGTTATTTGTCAGTTAATGGTCAGTTTGATGGTCAGTTAATGCATTTATAACAGGTATAATTAGTGGTAACACCACTTAGATTACCCGACAAAGGTTCCCATTTGGCATTTCTTGTGTCTGGAGTAAATACTCAACATTATAAACATCGATCAAATGATTAACCGATAACATGATGATTGATGAATTACTTTTATCTTACACAGCGGATTTGTCAAAAGGTAGTGTTTATGTATGTAGATTTACTAATCTATACTAAATACACTCTGTCGTGTCTGTGTCTGCGTAAAAACAACGTCCTTCTTTCAAAGGATTAACCGCCAATACATTGATTGATTTCTCATTATTGGCTAATTAAATTACATTTTTAAAGAATGGCAGACATTATGCAATTAGTTGCCAGGTGTGCTATCTTGGGTGACCAATGAGACTATACACCAATGTGAAATACCTGAAACGATATATCACTTTTAGTATATTAGACTCCGTTAAAAGACACAGCAGCTGCAGATGAATGGCATGTCACTCGTTTTTGTGGATGTTGATGGATACATTCCTCGAACAAGGTAATAGCCTGACATTGTTCCTATAACTTTAATCTGTTTTAATTTTAATATCTGCATTTTGTTTTTATTCATTTGTCGTAGCATTCAACAGAATCATTGTTTTCGCCGTGAAGTGTAATGAGACAGACAACATACACTAGGGCGTGTGTGCGAATTATGTTTCACATTGGCAAACTATAAAATGTCTAGATATTACTATCCTGTTATAAATTCACTATAAGTATCAGCAGATCGTCTGCTTTTTGTTTAATTTCAAAATGCATTCAATTTGCAAGTATGATAATAAACTAATTAGGATTATAAGACCAAGTATAAAGACGTACATTGACTAGTATCTACATACTGGTGAGTGGACGTTAACCACGTGAATGGGTCTAGGACAAATGCTACCCGGACAAATGCCACCCGGACAAAAGCCACCTAGGACAAATGCCACCCAAATAATAATAAAAACCACCAACACAGTATCATGTATCCCAGATGTATTTCCATGATAATTCATTTTCATTTACACATTTTCATTATTGCTTTCATTCTCATCTTTTTTCATTTTTCATTCACACTTTTATTAATATTGCTTTTATACTCCTTTCTGCGATGAAACATATTCAACTTGGTTGTGCATATTGGAAGTGAAATGGTCAGTTTGTTAGTTATTTGCTTTATTGGGGAAATCTGAATGGGAGGCAGAATTAAAAAGGTAAAAAATATGAAATAGGTAAAGAGTAATAGAGATTTGGAATTTAATATATATGAAGTGTAGTGAATGGTTATTGCTATTATTATTGTATGTTTTCAACCGACCCAAGTTTAAAGGCATATTTATTATGTGAATAATGATAAACATATAAAAGGTAAAACATGAAGTTGATAAAAAGAGAGAATTCTTTTGAATTAATTTGGGATTTGTTAGAATGTGCTTGAGATCAGAAGAGTTAACATTGTTGAGGTACCGTTTTAAAGCATTGGTAAATGGGGTTCTTTGTTTATTATATTTGGAGCAGTAAAAGAGGTGGTAGGACAATAGGCCCACAAGGACATAACATCCTCAGACAAAACACCCCTAGGCTAAATGCCCCCATGACAAAAAGCCCTCAATGGGTAGGACAAAAGGTCCTCAATGAAGATGAAGATATGATATGATATGATATGATATGATATGATATGATATGATATGATATGATATGATATGATATGATATGATATGATATGATATGATATGATATTAAATAGCATATGTAATAGCACCTACTTCACAAATGTAAATCACCAAGCATGTAATGCAGTTGTGCAGTTGATACTTGTACTACAGTTCATACCAGTCTAATATTGGTAGAGTGGATAATGTTTTCCTAGTATTTGCCAGTTATAATTGAATTTATTTATTATTATATTGTTGACTTTATTTGTCATGTCTGTTTTGGAGTAAGGTATTTTTATTTTGTTTTTTGAGTAGAGTCCAAGTTTGGCAGCTTGGTCTGCCATTCCGTTGCCATGGACTCCGATAGCTCTGCTGTAAAGATACTGGAGTTTGCTTGGAGATTATAGAATTGTTTAAGGCTTTTGGGGGTATGTAGATGCCACAATGAGTACCTGCCCAACAAAATCAAACATAAGAGGAAGTGACCAAATTAAGCCAGTTCTCTGAAACAACATTTAGCAGACTTCATTCCATTTTTAAAATAACAACATCGTCACTGAGGAGCCTGTAACAACTGGCAGCAGTGGGAGGAATTGATCAGAAAACATCATGTCACCTGTCAACTCAAAATAAACACAGAGGGTGTTTTATCCTATGGGTGGAAATTTGCAAGGGCTTTCTGTCCTGGGGGCATTTAGCCTAGGTTTTTTTTGTCCGAGGGCTTTTTATCCCAGTGGACTTATTTATTGTCTGCCCACCGTAAAAGATAGTGTGGGCTATTGTTTCAGGAATTTGGCAAGTGATACATTTGTCGTTTGGATGAAGGTTGATCTGGTGTCGATAGTGATTAAGATTGCAATTTGCTAGTCTTAGTCTGGTTATGGCAACATCAATTCGGCGTGTTTGGTGATAATTTTTACAGTTTGTATTTAGTGTTTGTTGAATTTGGTAGAGTGGATAATGTTTTTTGAGTGGAGTCCAAGTTTGGCAGCTTGGTCTGCCATTTCGTTGCCACGGACTCCGATATGTGACGGGACCCAGATAACGACGACGAATTAGATGGTTTTACGTCGGCTTAAATTATAAATAGAAAAGATAAAAATGTATTTGATTATTTTTATTTTGGTGGTATAGTATTCTTCTGTATATCTTATCATAACATCTCCTCTTACTGCTACTCCAACAGGCTAAGTAGTTTTGTTAACCAAATGATATATTCTTTTTATAAATACACCGGTTAATGCCACGCAGTAGAAGATGAGGTGCACTTCATGATGGAGTGTAGCTTCTACTCCGACATCGGAACGAGACTTTTTCATAAATGTAACCAATTAAACTCAATTAAACTTTATGGACCTCCAGTTATATGATAAGTTTTGCTGGTTGTTGTCAAATGATGACATCCAATACGAACTAGCCAAAAGTATGCAAAGTATGTTCCACAAAAAATCCTTTCAAGAAAACTGTAAATAATTTTAATGCATTAATTTTAACTTACTAGTTTTCTTTTTCTATGTACTATCTCTACATGTATGTGATGTGATGTGATGTGATGTGTGCGTGCGTGCGTGCGTGCGTGCGTGCGTGTGTATGTATGCATTTAAGTATGAGTGTGTATGTGTGTGTGTGTGCCTGCCTGCCTGCCTGCGTGCGTACGTATGTATGTATGTACGTGTGTACGTATGTACGTGGGGGTGTAGGTATGTATGTGGGTATGTATGTCTGTATGCGTGTGTATGTAAGTATGAACGTATGTATGTGCGTGTATATGTTGTGTAAATGGGTGTATGTATGTATGTGTGTGTGTGTAAGTATGTATGTATGTATGTATGTATGTATGTGTGTATGTATGTGTGTGTGTGTGTGTGTGTGTGTGTGTATGTGTATTGTTTGTATTTATGTAAGTGTATATGTATGCATGTGTCTATGTATGTATTTAAGTATGTATATGTGTCTATGTATGGATGAATTTATGTATGAAGGTATCTTTGTAGTTATCTATGTTTGTTTGCATGGATGCTAGTATTTATATATGTACCTATGTATGTATCTAAGAGTGTATATATATCAACAATTTTTTCATATTTTTAAACGATAATTAAATATTGCTGATATTCTTTTTAAGGTGTCATTTCGGCCTCTCGAGGCCTGGTGTTTGCATTTTATATGCTGTACTATGCTGTCCCATCATTTATAACACATGACACTATAATAAACTACTACTATTATTATTATTATTATTATTTAATACAACATTCAGACTGACTAGTAGTGAACCCAAGCTCAAAACTCTCCCCCAAGACTCCCCATGTGCTTAGTTAGCTTTACTTAAAAACCATGCTATCATAACAGGCTTCTCACCACATTCAAGGTCAAACTATTTCTTAAATCAAATTTTACATCCATTAATGTTAACATTTTAAAAAGTCAACATTACTATGACATTAAAATTTTACATCAAAATCAACTTATTTATCAAAGTGAATATTTTTTTTTAAGAAACCAAATTTTTCATGAAAGTCTACATAATTTTACAACAAAATCAACATTAAAGTCAATAAGGGTGGTAATTGTCCTGTCTGTAATGGTAAAATAACTGGGTGGCTTTTGTCCTAGGTGGCATTTGTCCGAGGTGGCTTTTGTCCAGGTGGCATTTGTCCGGGTGGCTTTTGTCCTGCTCCCCACGTGAATGTAGCAAGAAATTTATCGCGCAGTATTGTCACTTCGACCCCCATTTCGCTTCCGTGGAAGAATCGTTATGTTATAAGTTGTGTTATGCAAAATCATTTTGGTCATGATTCAAATATATATTTAACTACGAGTAAAAAGTAGTTTTGATTTTCTAACTTGATGAAAACAAACCATAATCTCATTCATTCTAACAGACTTTAGCCCGTGACTTAACGATTTTCAAATATGGCGGCGCCCTGTCGCGAACATCCGCCAGTCTGAGGATAAATACAGTATTTAGGTTTGTTTTCACCGAGTTACAAAATCAAAACTACTTTCTACTGGTAGTAAAATATGTATTTGATTGATGGCCAATGGGATTTTGCATGACATAGCTTATAACATAACAATTTCTCTCTTGGAAGCGAGGTGGGTGTCAATATAATACCACTTACAGTATTCTTGTTACTTGTCAACGACAACCTCGCTTCCGAGGAAGAAATCGTTATGTTACAAGTTGTGTCATGGAAAATCTTTATGGTCATCAATCATATACATATTTTTCTACAACTAGTAAGTAGTTTTGATTCTTTAACTTCCGTGAAGCGATCTGAACACAAGTAAGATATCGTTTCAGGCTTCCACAACGCTCGCTTCGCACTCACAAACATAACCCTTTAAGCACGAACTGCGGGGTCTTGTGGAAATCTGTGCATGGTGACACCATCGCCCGACCCCTAGGAGCAATTGACGACAACGCAACGATTCGGCATGTCTTCGTTGATGTCGAGAAATCATCAAAATGACGAGCTTGCTACACACTTTATATACAACTAACTGAAAATCCTTCCTCATATGACGTCACTGCAGTACTCTGGCGACAGAGTTACGTAACCTGTCTGTGGTTTCGTTGGCGGGCGAGAGTGAAGCAGGCGACTTTTTGGCCACTTTTAATCGCTCGGTATTAATTAACCACAAGTTTTTAAAGAATGAATTTGGTGTTCCGCACAAGACTAACCACAAATCTTTAATATGTAATACTAGTAGTTAAAAGAGTACAAAAAAACAAAGTTTATTTGTTCTTTAATGGTCAATAGTGCAATCGCCAACGGCTGAATTGATAGTGTAAATCCAGCTAGGGTCCATGCAGAAAGAAAAGTATCGTAAGTCCCATTGTCCTTAGTATGGTGATTACCTTCAGTTGTTGGCGATCTGCCTAATACATATTTCAATTCTATAGTTTTAGATTTGCTTGATGATTTTACAATTATATCAGTAGTGTTTTAGTTGATTTGCTGTCCATTGGGGGCTTTTTTGAGTTCAAGTGTCATGGCATGTATCATTGTAGTCATGTGTTACTGTTGATTTGACATGGACATGCTCAAGACAGGGTTCGGCGCTTCTTAAGGCCAGAAATTAATTAGTGTGGTTAATAAATTTGCATTGGCCAACCACCGTCAAACATAAGAGCATGACCCTGACACATTTAAAATGGCCGGCTTCATTCCAATTCGTTTCTCGGCATTCTGGTATGAAGCAAAGACGGCAAGAATTTCAACTCGACGTTGAAGCACCTAACCTCACTGTGTTAAATCTGATGTTTTCCTTGTTATACCTTTGTGGTATCTGAAGCTAATGCCCATGCTTGGTAAGAAGTGACCAAACATTTGGTTAGTTACCATTCCTTGAATATTTCAGCTGTTGCATTTATACAATGTCATTTAACATGATCTTAAAAACACACCAAAAGGACAGCAAAACAAATAGAACACCACATATATAAATGTAAAACCAGCAAGCAAAACTAAAATTTTAGATAATACAATATACAATGGGCCAACAACTGAAGGTCATGCCCCATTAGTCATACGTCCATAAGTCATACGCCCACTAGTCATACTCCCACTAGTCATACAGCATATGAGGGATTCATTAAAACAACAACAGGCATATACCCTTTGGGCAAAATGTACTAGCCCGCTAATTAGAGAGATTGAGGTTAGTTTAATCTCTAATACTGAGAATGCAACAGTCTTTGGTAATGAAAACATATAAACGAATGTCATTAAAGTAATTTACATTGAAGTTATATGAACATAATTCCCGGGCGGACACGCTGAAGACATATTATTAAAGTTCACTGATGTGAAGCTGAATTTTTGTTTCTTGGATCATTGCATTTTTACAAAGGTATTGCAAAGGTAGTTGTTGGTGCCGTCAGCCATACCTAATGTTGTTTTAACCCGTATGACTAGTGGGACGTATGACTAATGGGAGGACATCCAACTGAAGGTATATCCCCAAACTGAAGCCCATGGGGACTTACGGTGCTTTTGCTTTCTGCGTGCACCCCAGCTGGATTAAGACTTTCACTTCAGCAGTTGGCGATTGTGCTATTTATCTATTTACAAAAATTAATTTTTTGTTTGTTTCAAAATATCAATATATTTCTGCCCATGCGAAATGTCTATATGCCCATAAAACACAAAAAACATTTCTCTACCCACAATGTCTGCTTGAAACATGAATGGCACTTCCCTAACACTGGCTTCTGCTCAATGTAACCTCCTTCGGCTCTGATCACCTTGTCTCTGTGGTATTGACAGTAGATTGACTGCTTTCGTAAATCGTACACCTTATATAAACCAATCTGTTCAAATACGAAAACCTAAAACTTTCTCTCTCTCTCTCTGTCTCCCACTTCCCCCGAGAAAGATTTAATCTGAAGCAAAATTTAATTTAATAATGCAGCTGTACTTCAGCGAGTTCAATCGTCGCTGACAAACGTGAGTAAAAGCATGTCAATGTGAGATTGGAAATGGACAATGAGTGAAACGAAATACAATCACTTTGGTTGGTCGGAAAAGGTTCATGTGACATATTTGCAGAAACTTTTAACTGACATTTGAAGAGGCTTGTCTTTACAGGGTCTCCATATTTAAGCTCCTTCTATATTGCTACTATTGCATTGGCGGTGTTTTGACATTTAACATATAGTCAGAATCGTAGTCCCATCAAACACACAAATCATTTCACTGCGTAACATGTCCACTTCACGAATGATTGACAGGTCATTAACCCCGATGCCGATTCAATACATCATTCGGCCTTGACCGCCCATCTGTCTATATGCCATTTCGACTCACAATTATCGATCGATAGTTTACTTTGATAAAATCTCACACCATGTTTATGACCCATCTGTTCAAAAAACTGAAACTCGTATCCTGTCTTCTCCATTTCCCCGATAAAGATTTAAAGATTGGATAATACAGCTGAAATAATGGATGATTAAATAATTGAACACATCAGGGCCCAGTCGCTCCTTTTGGACGAATCATTTATAACTATTGGGAAGAGTTTAATCGTATTATCAGCAATTGGAATTTCACAATCGCTTCATATCATGCACATTGCTTTTAAAGGATACTAGTATGTGATTTGACAAGCCAGAACTCACTATCAACCCATATTCATTGATTATGGACATTGAAATAAATCTATCATGGAATTTTGATGACAGGAGCAACATTAAGTAATAATAATGTTCATCTGGTTTAAACATATTTATTTCATGAAAAAGCAAAGACAGAATTTTCATGAACTGGATTGGTCAACAAGCTCAAAAGAACTTATATGAAGACCGCTCCAATATACATACTTATGAAACAGTATCATGACAAGAAAAGATGATATCTAAAATGAAAGTAGATGGTATGACATGCAGTCGGAAAATTAAAATCATGATGGTTGTATACATTCATGGCATCTGCAGTCGGGATCCATAGTAGTATAGCTTTGAGAATTATAGGTTTTAGTGTATGACTTGCTCAGTTAAAGCGCCTAGTCTCAATTATAAATAGATGGACTGATGTTAACATATGTGATTGAATTTGTGGGTCCATGGAAGACGTTCCGTATAAGATTGTTTCTAATGAAAAGCCATTGGTACAATAAAATTTATTTATTCTTACAGCATCAAATCTGGGATAAACAAAAAAATAATGACGTGCATCTTCAGTCTTCGTTGACATAAATCTATCATGGAATATTGATGACAGGAGCAACATTAAAGGTCACATGCAACCCAAAAATCAAACATAATTAAAACACAATTATCACTTATTCATGACATATAATATACATTGCTGATTGTAAAAAAACAAATAAACAAAATTATAACATAATTATATATCAAGTGCAATATTTGGTACTTCGGTTTACTTCCCAAGAAACGAAGCACCCGGGAGACCGAACCCAGTCAGAGCGGGTGGGTGTGCACTCAAGTGTAACGGCTGGTTCATTTGCAGATGCCCTCACGGCTCATTGTGTGTGTATATATAGAGATGTTGGGTTTTGTAAATTCATGCTAATTTTTTGTGTATACATGCTCATTTTTTCTGTATAACATTTTGCAATCAACAGACATCATAACATGTCATGTGTTCAAGTATCACACCTGTCTGTCTGTGTAATTACATAATGTGACAGAGACCGAACTCGGGCCATTAATCAATGCATTTTGTTTATGGTGTATAGCCTGATAGGTGTTTAGTTCAAATTGCTTCCAAGCTGCGCGAACCTATTTCACTGCGCACGTGCTATGAGCGCAGCCCAGCTGTTGAAACCCGTTTTCCCCGGAAAAGTCGGGGGAAAATTAGTGAATCGTTTGAACTCAGATTTCGCGCGGTTTTTTTCATCGCGTTATTTTTCAATGTGAATTTGCATTTTTGACGATTTGTTTCGGTAAGTCCATACCGAAAGGTATCAGAATCTGCAAAGTTGTGTTTTACGTTGCATGTGACCTTTAAGTAATAATAATGTTCAACTAATTGTCCTCATATTGTTTTCGCTTTGGAAAGAAGAAGGTGTATCCAATATTTGAAGACATTTGGAAGACACACAAGAATAGATTATATCCTTTATGTAAGTGTCGTTGCTACGGTGTTCAAATGGTGATGAATGGCGGCGGGGTAACCTAGTGGTTAAAGCGTTCGCTCGTTACGCCGTAGGCCCGGGATCAATTCTCCACATGGATACAATGTGTGAAGCCCATTTCTGGTGTTCTCCGCCGTAATATTGCAGGCATATTGCTAAAAGTGGTGTAAAACTCTCACTCTCTCAATGATGATGACGTGATTTACAGGAACAGTGAGCGAGTTAACATTTTTAGGCACATCGGAAGTATTTCAGACATATCGTGACTGAAACAAGTTACACATTCATGGCACATAGCCTTAGAAAGGTATAAGCCTGTGGACGAAGCGCTATGAAAACAACTAGAATATCATATATATAGATGCACAAATTGCATGTAAATCTACAGATAATACAGCATATAACAGGCCAACAACTGAAGATAGATCACCACACTAGGCACCTTGGCGACTTATAGTACCTTTGCGTCCTTCATGGAGTCTTTCTGGATTTGCACCATCACTACAGATGTTTGCGATTGTTCTATTTATCTACAAAATATAAATATGAATTCTATTATTTTAAAATTATCAATAATGAAATGAAAACTCGCATTATTAAAAAGATGGGGCGTTGGGGTAGCCTAGTGGTTAAAGCGTTGGCTCGTCACGCCGAAGACCCAGGTTCGAATCCCCACATGGGTACAATGTGTGAAGCCCATTTCTGGTGTCCCCCGTCGTGATGTTGCTGGAATATTGCTAAAAGCGGCGTAAAACCAAACTCAGTCAGTCAGTCAGTATTAAAAAGATCCCTGATCGATTTCACACTCAAATATGTATCCCTTGCTATGGAAAAATCAACTATGGACAAGTCCAGCAGAGTTGCATGAGGGTTTTCTCACCCCCACGTGCACCCCTACGCGTGCAACCGTTTTTAATAGAAAAAGGTATCAGGCGCATTTATTATTATTTTTTTTTATTATTTGTGGCCGAAAGGTCAAATGGAGATCGAAAATAATACACACAAACTTGTATTCTTTTACAAACTTGACAGGTGTAAAAAGGTGTTTTTTATGTGGTTTATATTGATTCGTGCATGACTGACAGGAGTTATATGTTTTAGTGTTTAACGGTGCAACATCTTCCTTCGATAGGTTGGATGTTGTGCTGATACAGAAAAAGTATTACTGGACAACATTGATATTTTGAAATAGCATATTATCTTAACTTCAATTTTCTTGCATTGCAGTGCCTTGACGAGTGCCGGGCTATAAACGGTTGAGTTAGCAGTCGATATGTGACGCGGAAATAGGTCCACATTGCTAGACCCATGGCTGAACAAACCTGAGGGTGTGGGTTGGGCACGCAATACCCTTGTCAATAATATGGAGAAAGCCTGAGGCAGATATAAAGTATTATTGATTTAAGAATTTATTCCGTGAAACGCAATCTGTTCCATCTCTCCACCATTAGAAAGCCATTGTCATCGAACAGCCGAATGACAGTATCGTCACCTAAAACCATTACACTAACCATCAGGGCAAATAGGGGAAGCTTCTCTCGCAATTTTTATTTTACTAGGAAGAGTGGAGGCTTCAGAGTACGTGAGACTTAAACCTGGAATGGAATTAACAAAAAATCAAATTCATTTGTGTGTGTTCTATTTGAAACCTGTTTACATAACCTGTCAGTTGTCAGAGAGTGTCCCTTCGTAGCAGTTCAGTTTAATGATTAATGCACGCAGCGCCCGGTCTGATATAGAGGTAAAAAGGAGTAAAGGGCCTCCGCTGTTAGATTCGCATCCACGTGGAAACATTAAGAAAACGGAAATTATTTTCATTCGCAAACTTTCAAAAGGTTTAGGGTGATGATCTGACTGTATTCCATTGTATTCCATTCAACGTTTGCTAATGTATTAATTGTAGAATCTGTATGGTTTTAGGTTTGGCTAAATTTGCTGACAATTGCCAGTTGTTGGATGGATGGATGGTCCATGCAGGCCACAAGCACTGTAAGTTCCGTTATGCTATTTAATTTTAGTTGCAAACTAGTTTCAAACAACATCTGTGAAAGTCTAGTATTTTACAGTCCTTGATGACTGGATTTTACAATTATTTTTATTATAGGGTATTTATATAGCGCTCATATCCAGGCAACTAGTGCATGCTCAAGGCGCTGGTATTTGTTCCCTCGATCATTGGATGTCAATCTCAACGGCACATCGTATTATCAATCTCAACTCCCTGGGGAGTATACAACCCTTGCAGCCACTAGACGCACCGAGTTATTGTGGCTTTCTCATTCTAACGAGGTACCCGTTCACAGCTGGGTGGACTGGGACACATAGTCACAGTACTTTGTCAAAGTTCACTGCACGTTACTGTACCCGCAACTAGGTGTTTGCATGTATTCATGAGGCCACCATCTGGTCATATACCAACGGATTCGTGGGTTCTTTTAAAGTTCACACGGTTGCGTACTGTACACTAGAGGTTGTGACAACACTGAAAGAGTCTGCACACTAAGTTGACTCCAATGTTTTTACACCCAATACCAACATGTATTTATTATGCAAAACTTTGTCGGGGTATGACTGAAATACAGTCGATGAGACTCTATCATGTAACTCACACTATTCCATATTTGTTAACGTCTCTGTCCTCAATGCTTTTCAGAGATCCCTTCCTATAATTCCGATCGATAGTTTGCCTTTTTACATCCACTGAACTCATTCGGTGGATACCCGAAACAGGTGATTCCGCGTTTGTGTTTTATATCAACATGGTAATCATTTATATTATGATATGTCTGTTTTGATATCATCATGATATCATGGTATACCATCGAGACTGTATGAAATAAGACATGTACCATGTGCCATGTGATGTCTTGTTTGTGTGTTAAACGCAGAGTCAGCAGATTTTCGGCTATATGACGGCGTTGTGTAAATAATGAAGTCTGTACAGGCAATCATGTGATGCGAAACGATCACCGCAATCTGGAAACAATGACATACAACATGACTGTTTTGAGCAGTGTTTCAGAAATAAAAGGACATGATATGACAAATTCAGGAGTAGATCATCAAGCGTCTGGAAAAAAAAACTCTTACGGAAATGGTGCTACGGAACCACAATACATGATGTCTGTAGATTCGAACCCTGTATGCCAAACATAGGCCAATCACTGTGTTGCATAATGGAAATAAAAATCTTATTGTAGTTATGCAATTATAAAGTGTGTGTTTGTTTGTTTGTTTAAATCCGAACTCAGCAATATTCCAGCTACATGGCACCGATCTGGTCGAGTGTGGACCAGACAATCCAGGCATCAACAGCATGAGCAGCGGTCTACGCAATTTGGATTTGATGACATTTTCAAACCAAATCAGCAAGCTTGACCACCCGATCCCGTTAGTAATAGGCATGGGGCGGTGGGGTAGCCTAGTGGTTAAAGCGTTGCCTCGTCATGCCGAAGACCCGGGTTCGAATCCCCACATGCGTACAATGTGTGAAGCCCATTTCTGGTGTCCCCCGCCGTGATGTTGCTGGAATATTGCTAAAAGCGGCATAAAACCAAACTCAGTCAGTCAGTCAGTCAGTAATAGGCATGGGTTACTAAAGACCAGTTCTAACCGGGTACCACATGGGTGCAATTGTAAGTAAAGTGCCACTCATTAAATGACTTGAAACCAATAAATCCACTTAACACCAAGACAAAATTGTGCCGGATACGTTCATGTAACGATTTACCAGTCCATATTAAGATGCGCTGACCACTAAAACACCAAAGGGTTACTGATTGCTCCTTACGACTGGGATACCTCACACCAGTTCATTAATAAGCATTCAACATAATCTGTGCAATCACTGTCCGCCGGACGTGTCTGCAGGCTCATCAAACGGACAATACATTCCCCCACCTAACATGTCTATTTTAGGTATGACTGAAACATCATTAACCATGCTGGCCTCACTCTGGTCTGATCGCCCTTCTGTCCAAAAGCCATTTCGACTCACAATAGAGGGATAGCTCTGTTTTCTAAAATGTAACACCTTACGTACAAACCCATCTGTTTAAATTCGCGATACTTTGCTATTTCTGTCCTCTCCCTGTTCTTTCGATAATGATTTTACGTGGAGTAGAAAGAAATTTGATAATGCAGCTGTACTTTTAAAAGTTCAATTATCGCTGACCGCTGTGATGGGAACCTGTTGTGGACATGTACATATGTGACTAGAAAGGAAGACTGAGTGAAAATGAAATAGTATTACGTTGATGAGTGGGAAAACGCTCATCTGACTTGTTTGTCAAGACTGATAACTGAAAAGGGCGGCTCGTTCTACAAAGTGTTTGGCTATGTGATCATAATAAGTAGTCCATTTATATTGCGATAAATCCGACACCGACAACATGCTCATATCGCAGACAGTTCATAATTACCCCAGATAACCCAAGCTGCCTGTGAGGCGCTAGAAGGTTATAGTCACATGACTTATCCCACCGCGTACCCATTTTCTGCTGGGTGAACAGAGGACAGTTTGAGCAAACTCACTTGAAATGTGTGGCCACATGTATCACATGGGCTTCGTTGTGGGGCAGGACTGAAGTCCAGGAAAATCTAAGGATTCAATCTGCCAAACACGGTCACCCATCCAAGATCTCCCCGCGCCTAACGTTGCTTGACTTCAACTGATTCGTGACCTAAGCTCTATGCACGGGACCATCACATATCACATTGACAATCATTGCATGTTTGGACATTCTGGATTAAGACAGATACAACTTTCTGAAGTGCAATAAAAAGCTGTTACGATGAAGAAAGCTGTCAGTAATGCCATCACACTTTACATCTATCTTCAGTTGGATAAACCCAAATATCCTTCATGTATAATATTATCCTTGTGCATAAAACTGTGTATTTCCGTTTGAAGATAGTGGTAGTATCTACACTGAAACGTCGCATATAATGCAGTAAAGGAGTTGTCTGTTTGTAAAGTTTGTTCCTTTTCGTTCAGGATATAGCGATAATTATGTTTGTCGCTTTATTACCTAGATGTTTATGTCGACTGGCACACAATACGTCTTCCAGGAAGAAGATAAAATTACATAAAGTTTACCCCAACTCTGGCTCTCATCTACGGTTCTATTTGGGATCTTGTTCCACTTCGGTAGCCTGCCTCGCCCTGTTGCTGTCTCTGTCCATCTGACCATGTTTGCCTGCAGGGTATCTGTCGTGAGTGTCCCTGTCCATCTAACTGCTGAACATCTGCTGGCAATGTCCTTGCTCTTCTGTCAGTATTTTAATGATTGCTAGTTTAGTTTAGTAACTCAGATTGTTGGTGGCCGTGCTCTCGCAGGGGGTTAAAGTATTGTAAAATTATTGTCCTCCTGAGAGGGTACGTAAGTCCGAAAAAATTAAAGTAAATTTGAACTTACCACATTTTAAATGTAGAATTTTTGTTATTTTAAATTTAGACTAAATTTCCCACAATCGCCAGCGGCTGAAGGGATGGTGTAAATCCAGCTAGGGTCCATGCAGGTAGCAGAGGGACTGTAAGTCCCAATGGTCCCTAGTATGGTGATCTACCTTCAGTTGCTGGTGATCTCCAGCCCGTTTGAATATTGTATTGTTCATAAAATTTGTTTAATTTTACAGTTACATGCTAATTTTAATTCTCTATCTGCGATAATCTAGTTATTTTACTGTCCTTCGTCGACAGGTTTTACATGATTAGATTGTATTTATTATGAATTTGTAATTTGTTAAAGTCGCGATATGGCTGAAATATTGCCGATGTGACTATAAATCTTAACTCACTCACTCACTCTGTCAGTATGGTTGGCTATAGGAGGTACACTGTTTGTGCTGTTCTCCTTATAACTGCCAGCCTCCAAGTCTGCTGGAGATCTGCTGTTAATGTCTTTGCTCCTCTGTCAGTATGGTTGTTTATAAGAGATATACTGTTTGTGCTGCTCTCCCTTTAACTGTCAGCCTTCCAGATCTGCTGTTACAACGTTTGTTCCTCTAACCATCAGCTTGTTTGTCACTCGGCGACCTGCTGATGCTGCTGTTGTCCCTGACCATCAGCCAGAGATCTGTGGTTTCTGTTGTCGTCCCCTGTCAGCCTGTTTTCAGGCTATATACGTGCAACACGAAGTGAATCAATTTTACCTGACTGTAACTCAAGCTTAAGATAAACCTTGAAAACATACAAAAGAGGACGTTTCTTTTTGATGTCCTTAAAATAGAGTGTTCCTTCTAACTATTTATGTTCGCTGACAGCCAAAAGGGCATTGCGTTCTAGTTGCAATCTAGATGGCCCTTCAAGCATCAGAGTTCAAGGTTACATACTGCAACATGGAGCTGTCTGAACCTACGGACATGTGGGTTTTTCTTCTGTGGAGTTTCTTCTCTTCCTCTTCCGATCCATCCACGCGTTTCTCCCCGGCACATCCTAATCCCCTTGGACAGAACTGACAAACTTGGTATCTGTACTCTTCTTCCTTCGTCAACTGATTACTAGTATATATTATACAAATAGCAAGTATACATAGTCTCAGGTATGGTGCTCTACCAGCAGTTGATGGCAATCCACAGCCCGTTTTTTTCATATGTTTTAGTGAGACAGTGTTTTGATTATTCTATAAAAGGGCAGCATATTTATGTTCTGTTTTTCTCATCGCCCAGCTACATCGACCGTCCTAATTTTATCGCTAATCCCCCCCACCCCCACCCCACCCCAAAAGAAAAAAAAAAAAAAAAAAAAAAAAAACTAAAAAAAACAATACAAAAAACTAAATAAAAAACTGTTTGTTACATTCCATCACCGCCGATTCGAACCTAAATTTTACCGCCTCGGCATATAAAATGTTAATCTTTTACTCAGTCTCTGCCACAAGGCCAAAGAACGCGATACATTGTAATATGAACTATAATACACGAGATTCGGGGCCCCGTTGCTCAAAGCGATCGTAACTCTAAGACGTTCGTAACTCCTATACTTTAACATAAGCTTACGACAGTCGTAGCGCTACGATCGCTTTGAGGAACGGGGCACAGGAATATTTTTCGCATAACTTTTTTTCCGAATACGAATATACGATACAGATACACGCATTGCATCTTAGCTCTGTTAGCTTGACACATTGTACTGACTCCGAGCCGACCAGTCCTTGTTGTACCCATTAATGCCGAGCGCCAGGCAGGGACCAACAAGTACCATATTTTAACGTCTTTTGGTATGACGCGGTCGGGGATCGAACCCGCGACCATCCGCTCTCCGGGCGGATGCTGTAACCACTACACCACGGAGGCGGTCCTGTTAGCTTAAGAGATACTGGCCTTGGGACTATGTCAGGTGCTCGTTATCAGTGCGACCTTTGGCAGGTTTAAGATAGTGGAACATGGAAATTGGTTTGTGATTTTCCAATAACATAGAATGTCATTAAGTACTTGTACAACATTGTCCATTTTCTCAATGTAGATATATAATTAGTTTTTAATAGAGTATACTTTATTTCTTTGTCTTCGGTAAAATGTTCTTTATGTTCAAAACGTTATGTATCATGTATGCATAACCCGTTTTTGACACGACATACCTGAAATACTGCTGCGATGTGACTAAAAATCTTAACTCACCGCCATCGATCTGGGGCATGTTTTAATGTTAATAACGTTTGCATTTGCTTATGATTGTATTGTTACGAAATGCTGCTGTCATGAACCGAATGAATGTTTTGAAGATAATGACATGTTCTTAATTATCCCACCAATTACTGACACTATTTAGTGCACATCAAAATATCCAAGCATATGTCACTTAATTGTTAGGGTGAAATTGTGTAACAAGAAAATACGTGGCGCTATAAGTACAATGTTTAATGCAAGCTCCACTGCCATACCAAGAGAATCGATCGTCAAAACATCCAGATGAGCCTTGGGCTTTGTAGTCCAGTTGCCCGTTCATCACGCCAGACATAGGTGTAATCCTTCATTCAACTGCTGTAGGCACCTCTAGGATCGGTGATACTGCTGACATATTGACCCTTACTCATGATCAGTCCCTCTTGTTGTCAATTGTGAAACTTTCTAGTAAAATGTGAGGCATCCCCCTCCATAATTTGACTGCCCTATATGAGCCCGGGTTGAAAAGAAAGCATTTGCAATGCTGGCCGATGTACATAATCATTTTTACTTCATTCCTTCCGTCCGCCCCTTCAAAATTCCTCTTTACAAAAGTAACAGAACTTCCAAATGACTTTTACCATTCAGCATAAAAATTCTTATGAAGTCCTAACAGTTTAATCCTCACATGTTTTCCTGCTCTCATGTGCATTAGGTTAACTTTTAAATGTTTAATATTTATGTTAATAATGTATATTGCTGTTGTCAATCTTAATATTACTATTGCGTTTTGATATTGCCAATGTAATATTTTATGACCGTTAAATGCTCCAGAGTTCTTATGGACCGCCTCCGTGGTGTAGTGGTTAGAGCGTCCGCCCGGAGAGCAGAAGGTCGCGGGTTCGATCCCCGACCGCGTCATACCAAAAGACGTTAAAATATGGTACTTGTTGGTCCCTGTCTGGCGCTCGGCATTAATGGGTACAACAAGGACTGGTCGGCTCGGAGTCAGTGCAATGTGTCTGAGTGGGGTATTCATGCTTCACTGCGGCATGGTATCTCAGTGGGCTAGCACTATAAAACCAGCTTCAGTCTGGGCTAGTACAAGCAGCTGGACATACACATACACACGCATGCACGTCGTCAAATGAGCGAAGTATTTTCAAGCACGACGTTAAACCCAATTTCACCTCACCTCACCAGAGTTTTATGAATGTAAACCAAATTTCCTTCTTGGATAATGAAGTCTTATCTTATCGCATGAGACGCAGTCAACAGGATCGGGTGGTCATTCCCTGTGACGTAATTCGTTGTGGCATGTCATCGTATCCAGTTATATCGACCGATGCTGGGTATCCAGCATCAATACTGCGTTATGCATTGAAGCTCAGGTTCGATTCCGTGCAATACATTACATAAAAGTGAAAGCATAAACAAAATATCTATACAGTCCGTTATACAATCCCTGATATAATTATTGGCATGTGTTTTGGATTCACTACCAAATAGTGACGATACCAGCTGTTCGCGAAAATCTGACTGTACACAACCCCTGTGAAGAACACATGCAATGGCAAATCAATATTAAATCAGTAAATCTTTTCTTAAAATTGTCAGATTATTTACAGACCGCCGCCATATAGCTGGAATATTGTTGAGTGCGGCGTAAACCTAAAGTCACTCACTCACTCACTTAAAATTGTCATTGCTGCACTGCTGTAGAAACGGGATATGGCGTAGCTCCTGCGTTTCCTGTGTATGAGTGAGTGTGTTAGATTCGTTTTACGCCGATTTTAGCAACATTCCAGTAATAACAGTGAGTGAATGAGTTTAGTTTTACGCCGCATTCAGCAATATTCCAGCTATATGGCGGCGGTCTGTAAATAATCGAGTCTGGAACAGACAATCCAGTGACCAACAGCATGAACATCGATCTGCGCAATTGGGAACCGATGACATGTGTCAACCAAGTCAGCGAGCCTGACCACCCGATCCCGTTAGTCGCCTCTTACGACAAGCATGGGTTACTGAAGACCAATTCTAACCCGGATCTTCAAGGGTTGCCACATACAAGAGATTACATAACGGTGAAAAGCATTGAGTTGCCTTGCATGAGTTAGCTTCTTGTGTTACCCGTGGAGCAGGATGCTCTCATCTTTTCGTTAACATCGGTATCCTAATATACTCATGGAAACAAATAAGGGAACACATGAAGTACACATGTTGCTTTATCTATTTCCAGAATTTCACCCACTGACACGAAAGATGGGCTTCACACATTCGTGGGGAATCGAACCCGAAACTCCGGCGTAACGAACAAACGCTTTTACCACTAGGCTTCCCCACCGCCTTCCTATGTATGAACAATCTGCTACATTCGCTATATTTTTACTGACGCGGCCATAACAACGTATTTTCCTTTCCTTGAACTTTAATGCTCTCGGATATTGATCGACAGTGGCTGCATTGCCAGTGACATCGGTAAAAAGATAAATCACCCGATGAGAACCGGATCCTGGATCCATTAAGCGTACACTGTCACTGAAGAAGACGTTTCCGACTTTTTCACAACATTAAAGCATCCATCTTTCTTCTAAATCAAAACATCATGTTATTTCAGTATTGAAAAGACCGGAGAACTCGAAACCTGCCTTTGAAGGCATTCTGCTTTGAAAACCAAACATGAATAGATTGTTCGCATGTGTAAGTGGATGACAGCCACTTTTATGAAGTACGATTTAAAGTGATGAAGACGACGTTTTGCGGAGATGCACTGGGATGGGCAGGTATGAGCAGTGTGTGTTAGAAATTAAAGCATTGGCCACATACAAGGTTGGTTGGTCGGCTGGTTTCTTATTTAACGCTGCACTCAGCAATATTCCAGCTATATGGCGGCGGTCTGTAAATAATGCAGTCTGGACCTGACAATCCAGTGATCAACAGCATGAGCATCGATCTACACAATTGTGATGCAATGTCAACCAAGTCAGCGAGCCTGACCACCCGATCCCGCTAGTCGCCTCTTACGACAAGCATGGGTTACTGAAGACCAATTCTAACCCGGATCTTCAAGGGTTGCCACATACAAGGGATTACATAACGGTGAAAAGCATTGAGTTGCCTTTGCATGAGTTAGCTTCTTGTGTTACCCGTGGAGCAGGATGCTCTCATCTTTTCGTTAACATCGGTATCCTAATATACTCATGGAAACAAATAAGGGAACACATGAAGTACACATGTTGCTTTATCTATTTCCAGAATTTCACCCACTGACACGAAAGATGGGCTTCACACATTCGTGGGGAATCGAACCCGAAACTCCGGCGTAACGAACAAACGCTTTTACCACTAGGCTTCCCCACCGCCTTCCTATGTATGAACAATCTGCTACATTCGCTATATTTTTACTGACGCGGCCATAACAACGTATTTTCCTTTCCTTGAACTTTAATGCTCTCGGATATTGATCGACAGTGGCTGCATTGCCAGTGACATCGGTAAAAAGATAAATCACCCGATGAGAACCGGATCCTGGATCCATTAAGCGTACACTGTCACTGAAGAAGACGTTTCCGACTTTTTCACAACATTAAAGCATCCATCTTTCTTCTAAATCAAAACATCATGTTATTTCAGTATTGAAAAGACCGGAGAACTCGAAACCTGCCTTTGAAGGCATTCTGCTTTGAAAACCAAACATGAATAGATTGTTCGCATGTGTAAGTGGATGACAGCCACTTTTATGAAGTACGATTTAAAGTGATGAAGACGACGTTTTGCGGAGATGCACTGGGATGGGCAGGTATGAGCAGTGTGTGTTAGAAATTAAAGCATTGGCCACATACAAGGTTGGTTGGTCGGCTGGTTTCTTATTTAACGCTGCACTCAGCAATATTCCAGCTATATGGCGGCGGTCTGTAAATAATGCAGTCTGGACCTGACAATCCAGTGATCAACAGCATGAGCATCGATCTACACAATTGTGATGCAATGTCAACCAAGTCAGCGAGCCTGACCACCCGATCCCGCTAGTCGCCTCTTACGACAAGCATGGGTTACTGAAGACCAATTCTAACCCGGATCTTCAAGGGTTGCCACATACAAGGGATTACATAACGGTGAAAAGCATTGAGTTGCCTTGCATGAGTTAGCTTCTTGTGTTACCCGTGGAGCAGGATGCTCTCATCTTTTCGTTAACATCGGTATCCTAATATACTCATGGAAACAAATAAGGGAACACATGAAGTACACATGTTGCTTTATCTATTTCCAGAATTTCACCCACTGTGCAGTACATTCCTTGTGAAGAAACCTGAAGATGAATAAAGGAACGCTTGTACTTTCATGTGTTCCCTTATTCGTTTCCATGAGTATAATATTGTTAAGGATTCATAAACATCTGGAAATTGAAATAGTCTGAATCGTTCAATGGATTCTGTAATTAGCGGAGAATTCTGTGATTAAAGAGATGTGTTTTGACCCTATCATTTCCCGCTGACTGCGTGAATATTGCTAAAAGCGACATAAACGTTAACTCACTCACTATCATGTTTAATACCGTTATTGTAATTTGTTTGTTGCTCTAAGCAATTTGATATTCGTCCCCGTAAGCTTATACGAGATTAATTTACTTTTCTAATATGCTTGAGAAGAAGTAATTAGATTGATATCCCCCTTGGAGATTCTGGATACGATTAGATCCCAGCATCCCACGTTTCTTTGTGGCCAATGAGATCAGCTGGTCAGAACCGGTAATTTTGTTGATTGTGTGCAAAAGTATCCCGATGGGAACCGGGGTTGTTTGTTATATCAGTCCTCATGCTGTTGATCACTGGATTGTCTCTAAGGAGTCGCAACTTACTTACAATTGAACCAATGAGGTTCTGGGTTAGAACTGATCCTAAGTAACCCATGCCTATTACTAACGAGGTCGGGTGTTCAAGCTTGCTGATTTAGTTTGAAAATGTCATCATATCCAAAATGCGTAGACCGCTGCTCATGCTGTTAATCACTGGATTGTCTGGTCCAGACTCGATTATTTACAGATCGCCACCATATAACTGGAATATATTGCTGAGTGCGGTGAAAAACTAAACTCACTCACTCATTATATCAGTCACTGGACCCCACTTGCAAACAGGTGATAGGTCCGTGTGGGAGAAGAGATGCCTTTTGGTTGATAATGCAAGTACATCCGTCAGTTTATAATATCAGTTTTCCCAGAAATTATTGAGAACATTTGTGTTTCCTAATACTGATAAAAGAATTTTAAAATAGGTGTTACATTATGTAGTAAGTTATTCAATATGGGAGGCAACTCTTGTATGCTTAAGAATGAGCCTTACTACATCCACAGTTATCTCCCCTTGTGAAGCAGACGGCTTCCTTTGCTGACATGGCAGATAGCAGAAGAGAAAAGAAAGCTGGTTCTAGATGATTTGGAAAGGGATGTGACTAATAGGAAAGAGTTAGCTGGTAGACATGACATTCCTCTGTCTACGATATACAGAACTTTGAAGAATATTCAGTCAGGAGCACAAGACAGGGGAGGCCTAGGATGTTCAGTACTACGGATTGACGGCGACTTGGTGAGGAGAAAATTGAAACGCGAGGGAACGATTACATGATCACCTCCTTCTAACGGCCCGAACACTGTATGGAGATAACTGTATTTTTCAGTATGATAACGACACAAAACACACTGCGGGCTACACAAAACAGTGGTTGTTGGACGAAAATGTTCAAGTTTTACACTGGCCCCGCTGCAGCCCAGAAACCCAACTGAGAATGTGTGGGGACTAATTAAGGACAGAATAAACCAAAAAGGACATAGAAATATTGAGCATGTGAACAAAGAAGTGGTCCAATATTAGGATACTCTGTAACACGATTTCCTACAATCTTTGATCGGTGGGGTACCTGGGCGCATTCAGTCGTGTATTGCAGGGCAAGGAGGTGTCACAAAGTACTGAAAAGACACCTAGAGTGTACGAAAGAGTGAGTGAGTGAGTATGGTTTTTAGCAATATTCCAGCAATATCACGACGGGAGACACCAGAATTGGGCTTCACATACCTATCAATCAATCAAGTTTATTTCGTAACAAGGCCTTAGGCCCACGTACAATACAAAATAAACAAGTGTAATTATAAGATGGCGGCAATTGACAGTCAGATTCATACGTATAAAGAACGCAATGACAATGCTTCCTTAATGTTAGTAGAACAATTTGTTGCTGTTGAAAAATTGGTACATGATAGTGTGTTTAGAAGGTATTGCTGATCTATGTAATTTGGTAATGCTTTAAAATACTTACAGCGCAAGTCATAATAAATTTTACATTCCAAAAGGAAATGAAATTCATTTTCTACAAAATGATCATTACAAATATTACAAAGTCTTTGGTGCCTCGGAACTCCATCAAATCTACCGGTATTTTTATATACTAGTATTGGAAGTGCACCGATTCGTAACATTGTTATTCTCCGCCTCGCATCTTTAGATTTCAAAAAAATTAAATATGGCTCAATGCAAAATACGCTTTTGATACTGGAATAAATACCTAGACTGTAGGAGAATCATATATAAACATATTCATTTAAGTAAAACTTCTATAGGTTGTTTACATGTGTTAGATACTTGCCGACACAACTTTCTCAATAGTTTCTGGGAATACTATAGGACTGTCGGTTGGTTGGTTGTTTGACGCTGCACTCAGCAATATTCCAGCTATATGGCGGCGGTCTGTAAATAATCGAGTCTGGACCAGACAATCCACGATTGTCACCTCTTACGACAAGCATGGGTTACTGAAGATCAATATTCAAACCCGGATCTTCACGGGTGGTTGATGTAGTGTAGTTCAGGGACAATAAGGAACTCGACCTGCTAACACAACATCAGCTTTGAAAAAATATCCCCCAACAAGATGTACGTCACAGAGTTGAATTGTGTTGCTATGTTTTTGCTACAAGGACATAAATTAGTAAGTTCCTTCGTGCAGATGCCATCACAGTCGAACCTTGCTTGTCTTGCGTTGTGACCTTTGCGCTGCACAAATGACCACGCGACCATCCATCGTGCTTACATGCATATAATGAGTTGCGTGATAACATATTTGGGTCCCAGTCGTAACGCTACTATTGCCATAGGCCCATGTTAAACTATATGAGCTACGCCAATCGTAGCGCTGCAATCGTTTTGTAAAATGGGACGCAAATATGTATTTTATCATTTCAAGACCAGCTCTGCTACATTTCACATAAGGGGCGGCGGGGTAGACTAGTTGTTAAAGCGTTCGCTTGTCACGCTGAGGACCCGGGTTCGATTCCCACACGGGTACAATGTGTGAAGCCCATTTCTGGTGTCCCCGCCGTATGATTGCTGAAATATTGCTATAAGCAGCGTAAAACTAAACTCACTCACATTTAAGATGAGTCGATGATCACCATTCGTACTTTTATGATAACAAGATTTTAATATAAGAAACGTCCGGGTCAAAAACATCAATAAATATGGAATCATAACGGATCCAACAACTCATAAATGCCTCGATAGTTCTGATAAAGTATTCATCATTCGTGTTTATCAATTTTACAAAATAATGCGGACATACGCACCCTTGTAATGAATTTGTGCAATGGCTCGTCATGCAGTAAAAGGCCACCCGCTGAGCTCAATAGACATTCGACTCCAAATCCTATTTGCGATTTGGATCGTTATTGTTTCAATATAAATCTCAAGTATCAATTCACTCGTCCTAAAATAGAAAAACCCAAACTAAATAGATATTCCAGTGTCAAACCTAATGTTGACCATTGGACCATATATATTTTTCAAAATATGAGTCATTGCAGATCTAAAATGATACACAACACGCTATTGAATTAGAAAAAAATGATTAAATGTTGTGCAACTCAAGGCCGGCAGTTATCTTTATACGTCGATGTCTTTGAAAATACTTAAGTTTAACACAAGAGGGATTGAATTACTTTCTTATCACAGTTTGTTGGATTTTATTGTTTAGCATTGACTCAATTGGGTACTGTCAGTACCTGGTTTATTGTCTGTTGTTTAACATCGCACTCAGCAGTATTTCAGGTATATGGCAGAATATACACATACGTATGTCTGTACAAGACAATATAATGATCTACACCATGTCCCGGATTTGGACAAGAGAATCCAGTGATTGACCTAAAGATCTCCGACATCAGTCTACACAACTCGTATTGGATGACCACCCCATCATGTTCGCCGCGGTCTGTAAATAATCGAGTCTGGCCTAGACAATCCAGTGATCAACAGCATTAGCATCAATCAATATTATAGGCTGTTGGCTGGTTGGTTGTTTTACGCCGCACTCAGCAATATTCCAGCTATTTGGCGGTGGTCTGTAAATAATCGAGTTTGGCCTAGAAAATCCAGTGGTCAACAGCATGAACATCAATCTACGCAATTGGATAAGATGACATGTGTCCTCCAAGTCAGCGAGCCTGACCACCCGATCCCGTTAGTCGCCTCTTACGTTAAGCATGGATTGCTGAAGGTCTTTACTGGAAAGTTGCGTCCTTCGAGCCGTGCTTGCAACGTCATATCTTATTCATTTGTGATCACATCGGGGGTTAAACAAAGTGGAGTATGGAGTCATATCAGTTTCCATTGGAATGAATTTAAAGAGCATGTGTGACGATTAAAAGGTTCCAAGGGATTATATATATTGAATAATTCATGCTGAAAATGGCTCAACAGTGAAATGTTATCGTGATTTCAGTGACATGGAAACCTTTTCTTTCTGTTGCCAACTTCAAAAATGAGGAAATCGAAACTCAGCTTCTAAATGGCGTATATTAAAACAATTTTACAACCTAAGCAAGCTGTTCACGTTTAAAGCTTCTGCTCTTGTCATCAACAAATTATGAGTGAGTGAATTATGTTTTACGCTGCACTCAGCTATATTCCATCTGTGTGGCGGCTGTGTGTAAATAATCGAATCTGGACCAGACAATCCAGTGATCAACAGCATGAGCATCGATCTGCCCAACTGCGAACCGATGACACGTGTCAACCAAGTCAGCGAGCCTGACCACCCGATCACGTTAGTCGCCTCTGACGACTGAAGATCAATTCTGACCCCGATCTGCACGGGTTAATTATAACTGAGTGGTAATTTTATGAGTATGTATATGGGTAAGTTGGCCATATGCGAGCTAGTGATTCAGGCACAGAGTGTTTGGACCCGTGTAGATCAGTGTTATAATTGGTCTTCAGCAACCTATGCTTGTCGTAAGAGGCGACTAACGGGATCGGGTGGTCAGGCTCGCTGACTTGGTTAACGTTGACACATGTCATCGGTTCCCAATTGCGCAGATCGATGCTAATGCTGTTGATCACTGGATTGTCTGGTCCAGACTCGATTATTTACAGACCACCGCCATATAGCTGGAATAATCTACACTAAACGTCAAAAGAAACCTTACCTTCCTTCCTCAATGATGGAGGTACCTATCTTCAGCTATCGTTGTGATGCGTGGGCGTTCACTTCTTGGACGTTCACGGTGACCCCAGTCTCTCTGTACGTAGCGCTGAATAAGTCTGATAACCATGATACCCTGGCATCCGATGGCGTTGGCAACAGCATTGTATGTCAACCCCATCTGCAACATCCCAATGGCTCTTTCTCTTCAGCTGTTAATAGTGGCATATGTCTCTTACTTATGTATCATATCATGCATTCTAGTCTCTCTTTATACCCTATAGGATCATTCTACAGGTGAAGTGGATCAACATACCGCTTGAATATTGCTCCGTTTTGGCGATTGATATTGCTATGTGTAAACAGAACATGGATACAATGCTACTTTGCAAGCAAAAATGGTAACAAAGACAAATTATAAAAGTTCCAAAACACTTTTTCACAACATCAAAGACACATTTTACTTGTTTTCAATGATGCCAATCAACAGAAAATGTTTTAAAAGACAGAAATCATAGGAATGATTATTTTACAATTCTACACCAGTTGTTTCTTGTTTTAACAGTTGAAAAATGGTGACTTTACATGGTTTTATTTGTCTCAAAGCAGAATTTTATTTCAACCTTTCTTTTGGACATCTAAATCACTGTTATTGGTTTATTTCGGCATGGTCGACAATAGGACAATTTAATTCTTCTGAAAAGATGCATTTCATCTAAATATGAATGCATTTGAGAATAATTTTCGTGATTTGCATAAAGCTGTGTTGTTCAGCCTTCTTGTAAACAAATACCTTCCAACATATCTTTGATAGTTTTTAGGTAATTCATAAAGGTAGGAAGGTAACGTTTCTTTTGGCGTTTAGTGTATATCACGGCGTGTTATCTTACTGTGGGAGCGTGCTCAAAACGGTGCATCCTTTAGATGCTTGCCCTTCTGTGAATCCCACCATCACGGTAAAACCCCATATTCGTGGCTCTCACCAAAATAGAAAACTCCAACCACTGCACCCAACTCAATCACTCATATGAAAAGTGTACGTCAAACAGCCTGGTTCAGATTGAGGGCAATGCGGTAAATAAAAAAATCCCAAACTTTTAACTGTTTTAAGGCATGGGTTTTATTGATAATACATGCTGTAGATGACAATGTATGTCACAACAATTCCCTAACGACTTCCGAAATATTTAAAATATTTTGGTTTTGCGTTTCCATTTTCTCAGTACACGGTCAACAACACAATTAATATCTTCTTCCAAGCAAATTGTCATCAAGAAATGTACGCCTTATTCCATTTTCCTGCTCATGTAGGTCCTGAGCCTCTTGGACGAAATGACCCATCATTGACAAAGAATAATCCGTTATTGAAATCATACATTGTTTCGGGGACTGCACTCGCTGTCCTTGTGCTTGAACCCGTGGAGACTCAGGACTCATGTTCATATTGATTTAAGCTCATCTGAGGGTATTAATTCTGCAGAGCGTACTCTTCGTCCCAGTACAAAGCGACTGGAGAAGCTGGAGATCCCTCGCCAGATTTTCTTGACGTTTGCTTTTTTGCTGTTATTTGTTTCACATTAAAGGAAGACATCGATCGGGAAAATCCGCGCTCTGCTTAAACCTAAATCGAGACCTGCATTCCCTTAATGTTTTGGTACACGGGTTGTTTTAGAAATATTTATCTACGAAGTTGTATTTTTACCACTGTGTCATGGGCATATTTTGTTTAAATCACAAAGACGTTTTGTTTGTGATTATGTTTTTTTTTAAATGATCAGCTTTTAAAGATAATCTCCCAATAAGGTATACGGCTCGAAGTTGAAGTTTTGCAACAAGGATATACACTAGTGGGTTCATTCGTAAAGTCAAACCTTGCTTATCAGTGAACTGGCGTTTTCCGTCAGTGTGTCCAATGAGTGTGTGGATATCTGAAGCTCGTCAGTTACCTCCCTTGACCAAATCCTACTAAAGTGAGCGAGTGAGTTTAGTTTTACGCCGCACTCACCAATATTACAGCTATATGGCGGCGATCTGTAACTAATCGAGTCTGGACCAGACAATCCAGAGATCAACAGCATGAGCATCGATCTACACAATTGGGATACGATGACATTTGTCAACCAAGTCAGCTAGCCTGACCAGTGACCACTTGATCGCGCAAGTCGCCTTTTACGACAAGCATGGGTTACTGAAGATCAATTCAAACCCGGATCTTGACGGGTCTCCAGCAATATCACGGTGGGGGACACCAGAAATATCAACACAATGCACCCATGCGATGAATACCGAACTCATGTCTTGGCGTGGCGAGCTTCCACTTAACGACTAGGCTACCGAACCGTACCCCGAGTGACGAAGGGTTGAAAGAATGATTACTTTACCATAAAATATGATGTTTAAACGAATTAAAAATGGTCACAAATGCGTATCACACTTACCCGATAATCAGTAGTTCACTCACCCATCATATATATATTTGGTTGACACAGGTCATCGTATCCCATTTGCGCCGATCGATGCTCATGCTGTTGATCACTGGATTGTCTGGTCCAGAACCGTTTATTTACAGACCACCGACATATAGCTAGAATATTACTGAGTGCAACTTTAAACCTCAAACCAACCAGTTGACAAAGCAGTGAACGTCTTGAGATCGACCTCCAAGCTCAGTGCAAATAGGAAGCATATATCACGTGAAATAAATCACAGATTCATTATTTAGCTCTTGACGGCGAGAGGTGTTCAAGCTTATAATGCTACATCCGGTGCTTTGATTATCTGCGCTGATCTCATCACAGCACTTACTGACCTCGCACGTGCCACCACTTCCGCTCCAACAGCCTTGCAGATTGATCATCACAGACTGTTTTTCCCCGACAAGCATAGAATAATGTTTCATTGTCTCACGGGGACACGTGATAATTGGTTAAATGCGTTAGCAAGTTGAAAAAATACAGTATCGTGTTCACAGTACGGAAGGGGAGGCCACCCACCGAGGACTGCGATAAATCAGAGCAATTCCTAAACTTCCTAAATGAATCACAAACGTTCGTGGTTTGACATTACAGTAAATCTATACGTTTCAAAGACCTTTCTAAACCAACAGCTACGGTTAAGGCAGCGTTTTTATTTTCGGTGTTCCTCATCGCCCGCCCGACACTACTAATTTTACTGCCGACCCCCTCAGAAAACCTTTTTCATTCCAACACCGCCGCCTCGAACCTAAAACGTACCGCCACGTCATATAAAATGTTTACCTTTTAATTAGTCGCTGCTACAAGTCCAAAGAACGCGAGAAATTGTAATATGATTTACAATAAATTATTCAGATAATTTTGTCTTTATTAAGTTTTCTTGTTTGTTTGTTTGTTTGTTTTTCCCGACCGACCGACCCATGTTCAGAATTTGGTGGCTACGTGAAACACACAAACATGATGCCCTTACAGTATATCGTGGTTCCCGCCTAGTGTCTGCATTGAAGAATCGAAGCAAGAATGTATAGGCCTGTTTAATATGTGTTTTGTAAATATTGACATGGCATTTCCACGCCATGAAGGTATACTCAAAGCGCAATGTTTCTTATGCCATACACGGTTAGCGACATTGGATCACTAGGAAGTACAGCGTACATTAAACATATCATTTAAAATTTATTTGAATTGAAGCAGGGTCTGAAACTCACCCAAAAATTTCACCCAGACCACAGGGCTGGTTAGATGTAAAACTTCCCAGCCCTGACCAAAACTTACCTGCCCACAAAAAAAATCTTCATATACAGGTCTAAATTTTAACCCGACCGTCGGGCAGGTGAATTTGAGAATGTGGCAGTCAGTGGAGTAAATAGCCCTCCCCGGGCGGTCGGGCAAGCAGGTATTACGAACGCTGTTTTAAGATTTTAAAATTAAAAATTCGCATATTACACAACAGACGATCAATTTGATAAACATAACTGCATTTAACAGCAGTCCCTTCAGTGACAACTGGAAAACATATTCCCACTGCCAAGGTAACCGCCAAACTCTCCGCCGAGAAGCTGTATCGCTAACAATCGTATGACGTCATAATATGACGCATGCAGCGCATGTTCGAAAACCGTTCGGTTAGCTGTTTTTGTGATCACTATGTACACATTTATTTTACCGGCCTTCACTGCTTTATTTAATCTATTTTATACATTGAATCGTTTGCACATTCAACTTAAACATAATTAACCATTTTTTTAGCAGTTTTAAGATTGTCAGAATATGTTTCACTGATTTTAAATGTCCAGTCGAGAGGCAGACGCCATTTGGTTTACATGTCATATAGTCGGTAGCGAACGTATCGATCTGCAAAATAACATAAAATGATATTTTGTACATTTAACATGGCGGTAAGATAAATACGTTATAAACTTCTCCCTCTGGTTATACGGTTTGTGGCCGTATAATCTGCAACCAAGGCTGACAGTCGACCCCTGCATGTTCTGCAAGAAGATCGGCACGTTACAGTGTTATACAGATGCAAGATGCCGTACTGTTCCCGCGATTGTCAGGAGAGAGACTGGAAGAAGGGACACAAGAGTCTGTGTCTCGATGTAAGTGAGGTTGCTGGTAACACTACTACAGAGAGGCGTGCATCAGACTGTATTACCCTCTAGAGAAGCATACAACTTATAATCGAAATCATATAAATTGACACTAGGCATCGTGACACGCCCTTGAAGAGATATGGTGTAGAAGTCACATTTGGTCCGAGCGTGTGCATTCTATATCTATCATTTCAACGTTACGAATTTGTTTTACAATGCATCAGTTCATGTGTAAACAGTACCCTTAAACTGTATAGAATATTTTCCAAAATCTAGTTTAGATCAGTTGACTGAAGTAAGTGGCTACATTTACACTAGTGAGTCTAAACATTTGAGTATATTTGCGAATGCGAATGCCGCGGTTTTACGCCGCTTTTAGCAATATTTCACCAATATCACGACGGGGGCACCAGAAATGGGCTTCACACATTGTACCAATGTGGAGAATCAAACCCGGGTCTTCGGCGTGACGAGCGAACGCTTTAACCACTAGGCTACCCCACCGCTCCCCCTTAGCTATTTGCACTGTTAAACGAGGCGATAAATCCCCACTGTTTGTCGTTTTCTTTAATATTGTATATTTTCATGGACCGGGGCATATCATAAGTAATATAAGTATTCTGGACAGGGTCTTTGACCGTTTTAATTCTGGAAGAATATTTTTCATTTGCATGGAATCCAGGAACGGATATTGTGATAAAATTAACCAAAGCGCGACAATGCAACATTTTGTGATCTGTTGCTTTGTCGTGTATTTTAATAACGATTTGCCTTTTAAAGAAACGTGCGATCTTTTACTTGTTACCGGGGTATAAAGCATTCTTCACAACTGTGTACTTAATGGAATCACAGGTATAAACAGGCATACAGCTTATCATATGTCCTCAGTCCTCTCTGACCGTATACGGCACTGGATGTCCTCAGCCTTCTTTGGAGAAGTACGACACTAAATGTCCTCAGTCCTCTCCGACCACGGTTCTGAATGTCCTCAGCCATATCTGACCGTGTGCGGTTCTGACTGTCCTCAGATCTCTCTGACCCCAACTCTGAATGTCCTCAGACCTCTCTGACTGCGTACGGCTCTGATTGTCCTCACTCTCCTCTGACCGTGTGCGGCTCTGAATGTCATCAGGCCTCACTGACCATGGGCTGCTCTGAATATCCTCAACCCTCTCTGACTGCGTGCGGCACTCAATGTCCTCAACCCTCTCTTAGCACGGCTCTGAATGTCCTCAGTCCTCTCTGACTGTGTACGGCTCTGAATGTCCTCAGCCCTCTCTGACTGCGTGCGGCTCTGACTGTCCTCAGATCTCTGACCCCGGCTCTGAATGCACTCAGTCCTGTCTGATCCCGGCTCTGAATGTCCCCAGTCCTCTCTGACCCCGGCTCTGAATGTCCTCTGTCCTCTCTAACCCCAGCTCTGAATGTCCTCAGTCCTCTCTGACTGTCATGCGTGCGGCTCTGAATGTCCTCAGCCCTTTCTGACCCCGGCTCTAAATGTCCTCATTCCTCTCTGACCCCAGCTCTGAATGTCCTCAGTCCTCTCTGACCCCCAGCTCTGAATGTCCTCTCTTTCCTCTCGGCCGGCTCTGAATGTCCTCAGTCCTCTCTGACCCTGGCTCTGAATGTCCTGTCAGTCCTCTCTGACCCCAGCTCTGAATGTCGTCAGTCCTCTCTGATCCTGATGAATGGCTCTGGAATGTCCTCAGCCCTCTCTGACCCCGGCTCTGAATGTCCTCAGTCCTCTCTGATCTCTGAATGTCCTCAGTCCTCTCTCTGACCCCAGCTCTGAATGTTGTCAGTCCTCTCTGACCCCAGCTCTGAATGTCCTCAGCCCTCTCTGACCCCGGCTCTGAATGTCCTCAGTCCTCTCTGACCCCAGCTCTGAATGTCCTCAGTCCTCTCTGACCCCAGCTCTGAATGTCCTCAGCCCTCTCTGACTCCCTGGATGTCCTCGGCTCTGAATGTCCTCAGTCCCTCTCTGACCCCGGCTCTGAATGTCCTCAGTCCTCTCTGACCCCAGCTCTGAATGTCCTCAGTCCTCTCTGACCCCGGCTCTGAATGTCCTCAGCCCTCTCTGACCCCAGCTCTGAATGTCCTCAGTCCTCTCTGACCCCGGCTCTGAATGTCCTCAGCCCTCTCTGACCCCAGCTCTGAATGTCCTCAGCCCTCTGACCCCAGCTCTGAATGTCGTCAGCCCTCTCTGACCCCAGCTCTTAATGTTGTCAGCCCTCTCTGACCCCAGCTCTGAATGTTGTCAGCCCTCTCTGACCCCGGCTCTGAATGTTGTCAGCCCTATCTGACCCCAGCTCTGAATGTCGTCAGCCCTATCTGACCCCAGCTCTGAATGTTGTCAGCCCTATCTGACCCCAGCTCTGAATGTCGTCAGCCCTCTCTGACCCCAGCTCTGAATGTCGTCAGCCCTATCTGACCCCCAGCTCTGAATGTTGTCAGCCCTCTCTGACCCTGGCTCTGAATGTTGTCCCCTCTCTGACCCTGAATGCTCTGAATGTTGTCAGCCCTCTCTGACCCCGGCTCTGAATGTCCTCAGCCCCTCTCTGACCCCGGCTCTGAATGTCCTCAGCCCTCTCTGACCCCAGCTCTGAATGTCCTCAGTCCCTCCTCTCTGACCCCAGGCTCTGAATGTCCTCAGCCCTCTCTGACTCCGGCTCTGAATGTCCTCAGCCCTCTCTGACCCCGGCTCTGAATGTCCTCAGCCCTCTCTGACCCCAGCTCTGAATGTCCTCAGCCCTCTCTGACCCCGGCTCTGAATGTCCTCAGTCCCTCTCTGACCCTCAGCTCTGAATGTCCTCAGCCCTCTCTGACCCCAGCTCTGAATGTCCTCAGCCCTCTCTGACCCCGGCTCTGAATGTCCTCAGCCCTCTCTGACCCCAGCTCTGAATGTCCTCAGCCCTCTCTGACCCCGGCTCTGAATGTTGTCAGCCCTATCTGACCCCAGCTCTGAATGTTGTCAGCCTATCTGACCCCGGCTCTGAATGTCCTCAGCCCTCTCTGACCCTCAACTCTGAATGTTGTCAGCCCTATCTGACCCCCAGCTCTCTGACCCCTCTCTCTGAATGTCCTCAGTCCTCTCTGACCCCAGCTCTGAATGTCCTCAGTCCTCTCTGACCCCAGCTCTGAATGTCCTCAGCCCTCTCTGACTGACCCCAGCTCTGAATGTCCTCAGTCCTCTCTGACCCCAGCTCTGAATGTCCTCAGCCCTCTCTCTGACCCCTGGCTCTGAATGTCCTGTCAGTCCTATCTGACCCCAGGCTCTGAATGTCCCTCAGTCCTCTCTGACCTGGCTCTGAATGTCCTGAATCCTCTGTCAGCCCTCATCTCTGAATGACCCCAGCCTCTCTGACCCCCTCTCAGCTCTGAATGTCCTCAGTCCTCTCTGACCCCAGGCTCTGAATGTCCTCAGTCCTCTCTGACCCCAGCTCTGAATGTCCTCAGCCCTCTCTGACCCCGGCTCTGAATGTCCTCAGTCCTCTCTGACCCCAGCTCTGAATGTCCTCAGCCCTCTCTGACCCCGGCTCTGAATGTCCTCAGCCCTCTTCTGACCCCGGCTCTGAATGTCCTCAGTCCTCTCTGACCCCAGCTCTGAATGTCCTCAGTCCTCTCTGACCCCAGCTCTGAATGTCCTCAGTCCTCTCTGACCCCAGCTCTGAATGTCCTCAGTCCTCTCTGACCCCAGCTCTGAATGTCCTCAGTCCTCTCTGACCCCTCTGAATGTCCTCAGTCTCTCTGAATGTCCTCAGCCCTCTCTCTCTGACCCCGGCTCTGAATGTCCTCAGTCCTCTCTGACCCCAGCTCTGAATGTCCTCAGCCCTCTCTGACCCCAGCTCTGAATGTCCTCAGTCCTCTCTGACCCGGCTCTGAATGTCCTCAGTCCCTCTCTGACCCCAGCTCTGAATGTCCTCAGCCCTCTCTGACCCCAGCTCTGAATGTCCTCAGCCCTCTCTGACCCCAGCTCTGAATGTCCTCAGCCCTCTCTGACCCCAGCTCTGAATGTTGTCAGCCCTCTCTGACCCCAGCTCTGAATGTCGTCAGCCCTATCTGACCCCAGCTCTGAATGTCTCCAATGTCAGCCCTCTGACCCCAGCTCTGAATGTTGTCAGCCCTATCTGACCCCAGCTCTGAATGTTGTCAGCCCTACCCCCAGCTCTGAATGTTGTCCCAGCTCTGAATGTTGTCAGCCCTCTCTGACCCCAGCTCTGAATGTCGTCAGCCCTCTCTGACCCCAGCTCTGAATGTCCTACTCAGTCTTCTCATTGAGTCAGCCCTCTCTGACCCCGGCTCTGAATGTCCTCAGTCCTCTCTGACCCTGGCTCTGAATGTCCTCAGCCCTCTCTGACCCCGGCTCTGAATGTCTGGAGAATGTCCTCAGCCCTCTCTGACCCCTCAGCTCTGAATGTCCTCAGCCCTCTCTGACCCCAGCTCTGAATGTTGTCAGCCCTCTCTGACCCCAGCTCTGAATGTTGTCAGTCCTATCTGACTCCCGGCTCTGAATGTCTGTCAGCTCCTCTCTGATCCCGGCTCTGAATGTCCTATGTCCCTCTCTGACCCCAGCTCTGAATGTCCCTCAGCCCTCTCTGACCCGGCTCTGAATGTCCCTCAGCCCTCTCTGACCCCAGGCCTGAATGTCCTCAGCCCTCTCTGACCCCAGCTCTGAATGTCCTCAGCCCTCTCTGACCCCAGCTCTGAATGTCCTCAGCCCTCTCTGATCCCGGCTCTGAATGTCCTATGTCCTCTCTGACCCCAGCTCTGAATGTCCTCAGTCCCTCTCTGACCCCAGCTCAGCCCTCTCTGACCCCGGTTCTGAATGTCCTCAGCCCTCTCTGACCCCTGATCTAGCTCTGAATGTCCTCAGCCCTCTCTGACCCCAGCTCTGAATGTCCTCAGCCCTCTCTGACCCCAGCTCTGAATGTCCTCAGCCCTATCTGACCCCAGCTCTGAATGTTGTCAGCCCTATCTGACCCCAGCTCTGAATGTCCTCAGCCCTCTCTGACCTCAACTCTGAATGTTGTCAGCCCTATCTGACCCCAGCTCTCTGACCCCAGCTCTGAATGTCCTCAGTCCTCTCTGACCCCAGCTCTGAATGTCCTCAGTCCTCTCTGACCCCAGCTCTGAATGTCCTCAGCCCTCTCTGACCCCAGCTCTGAATGTCCTCAGCCCTCTCTGACCCCAGCTCTGAATGTCCTCAGCCCTCTCTGACCCCGGCTCTGAATGTTGTCAGCCCTATCTGACCCCAGCTCTGAATGTCCTCAGCCCTCTCTGACCCCTCAGCTCTGAATGTTGTCAGCCCTATCTGACCCCAGCTCTCTGAGCCCTCTCTGACCCCAGCTCTGAATGTCCTCAGTCCTCTCTGACCCCAGCTCTGAATGTCCTCAGTCCTCTCTGACCCCAGCTCTGAATGTCCTCAGCCCTCTCTGACCCCGGCTCTGAATGTCCTCAGCCCTCTCTGACCCCAGCTCTGAATGTCCTCAGCCCTCTCTGACCCCGGCTCTGAATGTTGTCAGCCCTATTTGACCCCGGCTCTGAATGTGCTATGTCCTATCTGACCCCAGCTCTGAATGTTGTCAGCCCTATCTGACCCCAGCTCTGAATGTCTCAGCTCTGAAGCCCTGTCTGACCCTCGGCTCACAGAATGTCAGCCCTCTCTGACCCCAGCTCTGAATGTCCTCAGTCCTCTCTGACCCCGGCTCTGAATGTCCTCAGCCCTCTCTGACCCCAGCTCTGAATGTCCTCAGCCCTCTCTGACCCCGGCTCTGAATGTCCTCAGCCCTCTCTGACCCCAGCTCTGAATGTCCTCAGCCCTCTCTGACCCCAGCTCTGAATGTCCTCAGCCCTCTCTGACCCCAGCTCTGAATGTTGTCAGCCCTCTCTGACCCCGGCTCTGAATGTCCTCAGTCCTCTCTGACCCCGGCACTAAATGTCCTCAGTCCTTCCTGACTGCTTACATCTGTGAATGTGCTGAGTATCCACTGAATGTCCCCTGTGACCTCGGTCAAGGTCACCAAGAAACACGGTGCTCTGATACGGAAAAAACAAAGGTAATGGACTGTCGAAGTATGCAAAATGGTTCTAAAATGGTGTAGAAATAGAATGTGTTTTCTGGTACAAATATCTAGGCATTTTATTCAGTAGGTCATTACTATGGACCGAGCATTTAGAAAATGTATGTCTGCTGGCCAAGCAAGTTTTATTGGGTATTTTTAGATCACTGTCAATGTTTAAGCCATTACCTTTTGACCTGTTCTTTGAGATTTTCAACATCAAAGTTTGTCCAATTTTATCATACGGTGCAGAAAAAGAAGTTGTACATGTAGCAGCTTGTAAACGATTTCTAGGAATTAAATCCTCAGCTCATGGTGCGAGGCGAATGTGGAAGATATCTATGGTTTATTTATACCATCAAAAGGTCTGTGAAATATTGCTGTAACATATGAAAATGTCAAATGAGCGTTATTTAAAGAAATTGTATAAAATGCTTGTACAAATGAACGTAATGGTTGGAAGAGCTGGGCATCTATGATAAAGCATACATTAGAAGTCTTTGGATTCGGATTTGTTTGGCAAGAACCGATTGTTCGAAGTGAAACGCTATTTTTTTAAATGCATTTCTAGATAGACTCAAAGTGTCATTTCAACAATACTGGCATTCTGCACTAGGAAAAGGCATAAAAACATTTGGATACTCGTTGTTTAAACCTATGTTCGGTGTTGTATCTGATATCTTCACAGCTATTTTAAACATAAACGCTCTCTTGCTCAGTTTAGATCGGGGTCTCATAAATCACGTTTTGCTTATTTGTAATAAATATCAAGCATTGCGGCGTCTGTACATCCCTTCCCAATTTCATGAATATCCAATAATCCAAAAATTTAATACTATTACGCTTCTGCAAGCATATATTAACAAAGATATCTGTAGTTGTTCCTAAACATTTTTTCACAATATCAAAAGGCACGTTTTACTTGTTTTCACTAATGCAAATCAGCAGAAAATGTTTTTAAAGACAGAAATCATAGGAATTATTATTTTACAATTTTACACACTCTACAATAGTTGTTTCTTGTTTTAATAGTTAAGAAATGGTGAGTTTAGATGGTTTATCATTGTCCCAAAGCAGAAGTTTATTTCAACCTTTCTTTTGGACATCAAAATCACTATTATTGTTTTATTCCGGCATGGACGAATATAGGACAATTTAACTCTTCTGAAAAAAGATGCATTTCACGCAAATATGAATGCATTTGAGAATTTTTTTTCTCCTGATTTGCATAAAGCTGTGTTGTTAAGCTTTCTTGTAAACTATAACCTTCTAAAATATCTTTGATAGTTTTTCAGCAATTCATAAAGGTAGGCGGGTAACGTTCTTTTGGCGTCTAGTGTATATCAAGCTATGTTATTGAGACAGTGTTCTTTATAACATACTGTCTCACTCTGTAATTCTCAATGTGTAACCTGGGCCTATGGCCTATATTACTTTTCTGAAGTAAACAACAATAAATCTAGGCCCCGTTTCACAAAGCTATCGTAGCGCTACGACTGTCGTAAGTCTATGTTACAGTATAGGAGGTGCCAATGTTTCGAGAAAAGTTACGAGATCGTAAGCTTAAGATAGCTTTGTGAGAAGTGTGATTGTCAGCATCACGTGTTCTTTCAGATTTGATTGACGTTCGTCTCCACTATGAACCCTCCCCATCTTAAGGTATGTTACTCTACCACTGACAATATATGCACTCTACAAGCATTGATCTCTAAATATATATGCAAACCACGTGGTAGGTTTTATTGTGTATTTATTGACTTTAAGAAGGCCTTTGACTATGTAGACAGAAACAGGTTATGACTTAAATTAGCACTATAGGGTTGTCATGGGAAAATGTTTAATATACTTAGGAATATGTACTCATCAGTTAAATCATGTGTGAGACCAAACTCAAAAAGAACAAGTAACTTTACCACATCAGCAGGTGTTCGACAAGGATGTGTTCTTAGTCCTATACTTTTCACCTTTTTCATAAATGGGCTTGTGACTGAAATGTATGATAAATGTGATCACGGTATATTTGTGACACAAAATATTTATGATATAATGCTACTTTTGTTTACCGATGATGTTCTCTTATACTGTTTCTGGATTGCGAAAGCAATTAAATGTGCTTCAATCTTTCTGTGAAAGATGGGGATTTCAAGTCAATTAGATAAAACCAGTGTCATTGTATTCAGAAATGGAGGCATTGTTGCTAAACGTGAAAGCTGGGTTCTAAACAACATAAATCTAAAATTATACCATGTTATATGTTTCTAGGTATTCTATTTTCATCAACGTTAAATTGGTCAAAAGCATGCCAAACGCTAGCAGCTCAAGCTTCACGTGCACGCTTCACATTATTTCGAAAAAATAGTTGCATATCCTTTCTAGCGGCTTGTAAAATATTTGATAGCAAAGTTTCACCAATTTTACTGTATGAGTCTGAAATATCGGGGACAAGATACTTACTTTGAAGTTATAGAAAATGTTCACACACAATATCTAAAACGTTTCTTACAGGTTGGCAAATTCGCATCCAATAAGGCTATACTTGGCGAAACAGGGCGCCGCACGACGTTTGTTTCAACACAGATAAGGGTTATAAAATACTGGATAAAAATACTTCATATGAATTGTTCTAGATATCAATACCAATGCTATATAATGTTTAAAAAATTAGATGATGCTGGAAAGCACAACTTGGTGTCAAATCTCAGAAATTTGCTATTTTACACAGGTTTTACCCACGTTTGGTTATCACAAAGTGTGGGTGATTCTATATTGTTTACAACTATATTCAAACAACGGCTGAAAGATATTGATTGCCAATATTGGCATAGTTTTATATCATCTTCGCACTATTTAAGTAATTATAGTAGCATTACGACTTTGTTGCAGCCTGAAAAAATATTTATTGTGTCTCTCGGATAGGTCTTTGCTAAGAGCCTTATGTAAATTTAGAATATCTCTTCATGATTTTAATATTAATAACCTACGTAGAAACAAAAATGAACATGTATATAAATCACTCTGTTTGTGATCTTAACGTTATGGAGTACGAGTTCCACGTCCTGTTTATTTGTAAAAAGTATCATGACCTTAGATTGAAATATCTCCCAAGCCTACCTAATGTTATCCACTCTTCGGTGAAACTCTTGTGTAATATATTAAACACAAATAATGAGGATAATTTACGAGCACTCGCCATTTTCCTTAAAAATGTATTTCTATTGACATGTAAATGGAAATAGAAATATTGCTGTATTGTTCACCACGTGACATTTGTTCTATCAAATTCAATTGTATTCTAGGTTATGAGGCCGAAATACTGAATAAATATATATTACCTCCCCGGCCCATTTGCACTTATGTGGAAGGTAGTGTTCGAAGTCGTAAACTTCAGTTGACCGGTGATGCTAAAGATTAAATGGAAATCAACATCACGAAAATCAAAGCGAATAAATAAATAAATTAATTAATTAATCAATCTAATTTCCAACTGTGTCTCTTTGAACATTTTCGTGAACGACTAACACTCCCTTGACAGATAGATGGCTTTAAGATAACGTGACAAAAGTAAAAAGTTCTGTTATGTTTTTCACATGTATTATATTTTTTGTATTGCCTTTTTGTAACTGCTGTAACAAAAGTATTAAGTGCTAGTGCTAGGTTGGTTGGTACGTCCTTTGTTTGTTATATATGTAGCTAATGTCTGTGTGTTTGAGAAACTAGGTGGTCATGATGTCATCCTGTAGACTTATTGATTATTTCAAAACTCGAATATTGTCTATTAGAGTTTAAACAACAAGAAGTAAACAACAACACCTACCATTCGTTGACACGGGTTGCTCATGGCTTAAAGCGATGGAGATTCGTAGAAACGGGTAACATATTTTTGGTCTTTCCGCAAATCCTGAAATGATTCACATTCTGACATTTGCACAAATGTTGGGCTTGAACAGAAATCATATACACTGATTAATCAATTCTTGCTATTGCTCTCTGTGAAGGACAGCACTGATTGAGGCTGCTCGCTGCGTGTTATTTCACAAAACACTTGGACGTGTTCCTGGGAGAGCTGAGTGTTCCGCTACACACTAAATACACAATGACATCTATACCCTCCCCCAAAAAAGAAACGCATAGGTGTATTTTCACGAATTTAATCTCTTAACTTTAAAGTGAGATGACACCTGTAATTATGTTTCCTGTTTTGTGCAACGCTAGTGACAAAGCATATCTTACTGGACACTTTGTGGTTTATCTTCCTGTTCTCAGTTTCTCACGGAGCCTGAGACTTTGTTTTGTTTGTGCTCAGCAATATTCCCGTTGTGTGACGACGGTTTCATGGCGCCACCGTCACGGATTGGTCCCGGGGATGCTCACTGTGCAAAACCGGTCTTCATTGGTCTTCTTAACGTCTATCACTTTTTACATAGAGTGAGTGAGTGCAAGTTTAGTTTTACATAGATGCCAGAAACGGGTTTCACACATTGTACCCACTTGTAGAATCGAACCCAGACGAGCGGACGCTTTAACCATTAGGCTACCCCGCCGTCCCTTCCGCGTTGGACATTGCTCTTTTAGGACAATGTTTTGCATTGGCTTACTTTAAAATAGTGTTTCTAAATTTTTGTAATTGAGTTTTTAAAGTGGTCGCGGATTCTAGACCATCAGTGTCAGAAAACTGTTCGTTTTAAAATCGCTTTTAATGCCGTTTGTTACATCTAGGCTGCAGTAAAACATAAAACTCATTAATAAGTCAGTTTGATATTTCGGCTTGGAGTTTTAAAGGATATCAGGTTAAAATCAATAAATTGTACCGTTATATCGTTGTTCTTGCTGGGTAAGGCACGACTTACAAACTCTGAACAGGTCGCTGTGCACAGGGGATGCATCCACCGAATTGAGCATCGTTTTCAAAGGTGACGCAGTTACGTGTGCTGATTTATTGTACTTTGTCTAGGTAGAACATGTCATCGTATCCCAGTTGCGTAGATCGATGCCCATGCTCTTGATCACAGGGTTGCCTGGTCCAGGCTCGATTATTTGCAGTGAATGAGTGAGTTTAGTTTTACGCCGCTTTTAGCAATATTCCAGCAATATCAGGGTGGGGGACACCAGAAATGGGCTTCATACATTGTACCCATGTGGGAAATCGACCCCGGGTCTTCGGCGTGACGAGCGGATTCTTTAAACACTAGGCTATAATCACTGACTTTGGGAGATCTAATCATATCATTTTCAAAGGAGGTGTGTGTGTGTGTGTATGTGTGTGTGTCCCTCTGTCTGTGTCTGTGTCCGTCTGTGTGTGACCGTATGTGTGTCTGTGCCCGCCTGTGTGTGTGTGTCTGTCTGTCTGTCACCACACAAAATGACTGTATTAGCCAAATTTACTAACGTCAGGAAATACTCGTTTCATCCGGCGGCCATATGAACATCGTTTGAAATCTATGTATCATCTGGCCGTCAGATTTACACACGTTTAAAGGAGTGTTAAAATAAACAAACATTCAACTCTGCATTTACATGTATTTCACAGGTGTGTAAATCTGGCCATTGTTTCCATGATTTCCTAACATGTGTAACATATGTAAATGCTGTGATTGTAGGACATGCATTTCAATACCCTTGAAATCTCGTATGACCAGGGTTAGGTTTGTCACATACTTAGTACATGCGTAAATGGTTGGAAATGCGTAAGTATAGTGTTACAAGCTTAGCACTACTTTAACATGTATTTCAATGATTCTGTAATGTAACTGTCACATAGGGTTCGTTAGCGCGTCCGACCACGCCATAATGTACTGAGATAATTAGAAACACATAGTGAAGTGATACCCATGACTGAGCACCACTAATAACGTGCGTGTCTTTCTTGACATACGCATGGTGTCTGTTTAAAAGGTTCAAATATCGGGTCTATGGGCCAGAGCGATATGTATGTTAGGAGTGTGTGTGTGTGCGAGGGAGAGGGTGTGGCATGGGGTAGGCCTAAGGTGGGGTGGTGGCGGTGGGTCGGTGTTGGGGTACTGATAAGTCTTCCTGACCAGTAGGTAATATCGTTTATACATTTTGTAATGGAAATTAGTTTAAATAACTGACCATGGGTACAGTTCTTATATATGCTATACAAGGAAACACTGCTAATTACAATAAAACACAGACAGATGTGTTCACACAGACATGAACCGGTAGTTCCCTAATTTTAATGCTCACTTGTATGAGTTATCCGACTGATCATAACTGGACAAATTTCATCATAAAAGATGATTACAATGTATTAATGATTCCCGGTGTAAATTACTGTTGTTAATGTGTGAACATGCACATACTTGGTATGACCTCTTTTTGATTCGGAATACAGGTATTATTCCATACGGACGTTTTTCTCAAATTTCAGTTACCCGACGGAATATACTGTAGACATATTTTGTTTCCACCTCTTGGGTAGACTAAAGAAAATTGTAGTGATTGCAATTAGCTCATAATTTTAAAATAGGCTTATTTTGTTTCCATCTCTTGGGTAGACTATAGAAAATTGTAGTGATTGCAATTAGCTCATAACTAAGCAGTTTCGATAATTATTGAAAGCTTACTACCTGACAGCATTATGTTGCTCATGCGTATTCTTGTTTGCTTTTGCTTTTTGCTGTCTAATTTGTTATACTGTATATAATTATGTTAATCATTTTGGTATCTCAATATCATGGAATATAATGTGTACTTATTAATCTATCAAAGTACCGAAACGTATTATCTGTATGCTTTACTGTTATTGGGTGAAACTGTTAAAAGTACCTTCGCACAGAATTTCCAGGAAATAGAAACTGAAAATTACGAGATCAATGGAAAGCTAAATTGGATAAAGATCGCAAACAATCATTATTTATATTCCACTTTTTAAATTATCAGTGTACAGATCATGTCACTAACATAGAAACTGAAGGATATATGGTGACAAAGCTGGGTTCAATCTTGAATGTATAATAAATGTACCAACAGTATCAAGGAATGATGGGGTACACTCGTGGTTAAAGCGTTCGCCTGTCAGGTCAAAAACCGGTGGTTGATTCCCGACATAGGCACATTAAGACTGAAAATAAAATATTTTGATAAAAGGCAAAGATCTTAATTTCAATTGAAAAAAAGAGACGAAGTAATTTGAAAGATTCACAGACTAACAACATCTATATTGGGGCTACAGGTGCAGGAAGCAACTTCAAAATCACATTCCACAAACATCAGATAAAGGTTTAAATGACAAGCATATGTATTGGTATCTTGCCAAGCTCTGTCCTCTCTCGATGCAGTATAACCAGAGCGCTGTGGTCACTACCTCAGGTGGCCAAATTCAGCCATCCCATTACTTTACAGTATTTTCTTACAGACATATATGGAAAATTAACTTTTACGGGTATGGAAAGAGTGGGGGGAAACACGTGCAAAGTATTAGTCAGCTGAGATTATCCTTCAAAAACATCATATGTACAACAATCACTTATCATTATGTGCAACCAAAGCATTACAAACAGGCCATATTTCCAGACAGCATAACACCACCTTTGGCTGGAGTTCCAAATAATTTGACACCGAAAGCCTGTCAGTTAACGCAAAGGAAATAACCCTTGTGTTTTAAAATGATGCCTTAATCATAGTCACAATGAAGTGTAGGTTGCCATGCATTTTCTAGTCTGTCTCACAGTCCCTGAACCACATTATTTTCCTTACTGCTTAGTCTGTCTCACAGTCCCTGAACCACATTATTTTCCTTACTGCTTAGTCTGTCTCACAGTCCCTGAACCACATTATTTCCCCTACTGCCAATCCCAATCTGCAATGCTAAAGCCTTAAATGAAGCAAGTCTAGATCTCCTTAGGTCCAGGGTCTGTTAACATCTGCAAGAAACATAACTCACCTTGGGGGTCGGGTTACAAAGTAAACATATCTATAGCTAACTGCCATGGCTAGCCGGACTGAATCTCGTGTCTCCCTGGGGCTCCTTTTCAATTTAAATGGGTTTGTTTGTTACTATCAAAATTTTATATATTCAGACACTAAGCGTTAGTCTATGTATTTTCCAATATGATGGAAATACCAGAGACCATATAATAGAATAATCTATTATATGGTCTCTGGAAATACTAATATTTACCAAATAAAATTCTAAAGGAGCCTTTCTTCAAGCAATGACTTAACGCCATACATAGCTAGACTTGCTTAGATGATAGACTTCATATAAGGCATCATAGATATTTCACAAACATGGTACAGGACCCTTAGCCTCATTAGCTTATTGCCTCACCACTTGCGAATTAAACGTTGGCAGATGGAAATGTTACTGGAGATGTTGGTCCCGCCAGCTGTGGGTGTTTGGTATGGCACTCCATAACCCAACCCTGCAGTGAGTTTTCCTAGAGACGGAAGGGGAACAAATATCGTTCTGTGACTATGGAAAACCAAAAATTTGGACAAGAAACCATTGTTTGGGTCTTTCAATTGTAAATATGATTCAAATAGCTTAACCTAGATTTCGATATCCTCCGAATGTACATACCGAGACAAGGACGAATGTTTATATATAATTTTAAAAATGCAACAGCACTAGTATCCATTTTGTCTTTTGTCTTCTACCCGTCAGAACTAGATTAACAACTAGTCCCTGATATGAACATATTTTACAGAAAAAATGTTCATAGTAAAAAAAAAAATAATATAATGAAAAGGAGCCCTGAGACTTTCTCCTGAAGCTGTGGAAATCTAGACTTGCCACATTTTGTAGACTTGCGTGGGCTTGGATATATTTTCTTCAGGGTCTGTGTGACAACATACGCTCAGTCACATGTGTCTCCAGGTCATGGAGAATCAGTGGTTAGAGGCCCGTATTGCAATTCTCGTGCGTTTGCCAGGCGCGTAGCAAGCCATTTGTTTTCGTGTAAGCCCTATGGGCTGCAAAGCCTTATATTTAAATTTCATTCTAGTCAAATCATATCACCTGAATATATATATTCCTCATCTGATAAGGATGAGTTTTAACGTGTTTTGTTTATTGCATCTGAACATACTGAAAGACATATTCTACTTCTGAAAAATGCCACTCAAAGAAAATTGTCCTCATAGTACAAATTAAGGGGCGGGGAGGGGTGGTGGTGGTGGTGTTTGGACATAGTTTACACATGTCTGCTGCATTGATACAATACCATACATCGAGTATTTGGTGTTTTTTCTAAAATAAATAATAAACAAATGAAAAATAAACAACTGCATTTCAGTGATGATTCACATATAATCATGACTGTAACAAACCATCCACATACATGTCGATGGAAAAACAATCATCACTGAAAGTTATGATATGAAGAATAACCTGTTTACTGTACATGGTAATGCTTTAATCAAAAAATACTGTAGTCAATATGATTCATAGATGGATTTCCACTTTTTAAATGGAACGAGTTTGTAGGTATTTCTGGCAAGAATTAGAAGGAAAATTATTTTTTAGCAAAGATCATGTGTAAGCTCGAGCTGTTTTTTATAATGGTAGCTACGCCCCTGTTTGCATATGTTGTTGACGCGCCATGGACGCCTTGTAACATCACTATTTGATTATGATTCACAAACACATGCCCATGATATGGTCGGAATCGTGCCAAGGATTGGCAGATATTTATCATGAAAACAGGGTTTTATGTAGGTGGCTTGATCCTCGCTTTTACAAAGGCCTATAGGTTCGATCACAATACATTTCGTTTTACAGCTTCTGTTTTCTTAACATGCTCACGTCAAAACTTATTTAAATTCTAATCGCAGATTAAAGAATAACACAATAAATAGTATGCCAAATTATCGTTACCATGACAACCCTGTGATATTTCTTATAAGAGAGTAATGCAGATGATACTGTCGGCCGTAAATTTTGATAAGTTGCTTCATCGCTATCAATAAACACTGGGTATCTATACAATTATATGTGTGATCAAAGGCCATATGATAGATTATGTGGTCTCTGGTATGATGGAGGAGAACTTGCGTCGCTAGTTTTCTCGATAATCTAAACACATGTATGTAGCGTGAAACCGGCAGATACTTTAGAAGAAAGAGTTTGCCCTACCTGTAACAACGATGTCCCGTGTCTATAAATGGGATATAATGCGGGGATGAATGACATGTACTTTTATCTTGGCTCGTTTATGATGATACATACTGCGATCTTTCACAATAATCCCTCTGGCTATCAGATTGAGGGTACGTTTTAAACATAACCGGAATTTCTATTATTGTATTTATAAAGTTCTTCGAACGTTCTCCAAATACGTCCGTCAGATACATCGCGCACTACCCTTTTCTCTTTGGATCTTCTCAAACGACTGTTACAAGTTCGAAGAATCCTGGTCAAAGTAGAAAAGTCTTAAGACTATTCCCTACAATTCCGTAACTTACACATTCTACCCTAAATGGGTAAAGCTTTCGTTCGGGGGAATACCAGAAGGACAGCGATACAGTTATTTCCAATGTTGTAGAAAGCTCTCCACTTACTTAGGAAAACACTGAGATATTGTATTCATGTCGGAATGATATTTTCAGCCCCTGTCAGATCTGAACTCGAACATGCGAGGTCTGCGTCTGTGTCAGACTAAAGGCCTACAAGATGTTTAGCAACACTGGGGCCTAATAGCCATAGATCTTCTCCAAACAAGGGAATATATATCTTGTGAGAATGACTTCTCCGACAGGGAAATTTACAGCAATGCGACATCACAATTACTTACGTGATATTTACTCGCAATCTGAGTTATGGATCGTCAATTTAAACAGGACAATATAGACGAATTTCACAAAAGGCATAGAGATCCAACATGCCTATGATATACTCAGAGAACGCACCCGCCTGAGCTATCCGGTCATAATCGCTACACAATAAAACCAACTTTTCATTTCATGTCTCACAGAATATATAATTTGATATGGCATTGTTTGTTATCGTATACTTTTGCGTTAGTGAAACAAATGTGGACAACTTTAAAGTTTATGTATGGCGTTATTACAGCAAAGGCTGAGCGAATGGAGAAATAACATTGTTCAGGCACTGTGAGACTATTAAGGAAGGTCTCATGCAGTGCAATAATATTCCAATTATGTACTGCCACAAAATATTTTACAGTAGTGATGCGCGAGCTGAACAGACTTAAGAAATTACGAGTTGATTCGTGTTGCATATTTGGCTGTGCTCCAAGAGAGACAAAGTGCTATTCTTTTGGGGCAGCTAGGGACACTTGCGAGGACAAAGGGGCAACACATCGCCCTTTGTTCACCACTGAACCTTTTACTCTCTCGAAACATGCACCTCACAAGATTTGCCAACACCACAGACAAGGCGTAACTGATACTGGTAGCAAGAGCAAGTGCAGCTTGAAAAGGCGTGTTAGCTTGCGTAATACTGCTTTCTTTGTCAGGCTCTTTTGGTGATAAGAATATTGAGGTCATGTGAACGTTGATTTCAAACGTATTAAAACGTGTGAAAATGAAATTACACGAACCAAATAATTCACATGATGGATATATATGATCATATTGCTTGAGTACAGGTAACATGATGGTGTATGAACCGTTCATATACATACCCCTGAAATCCGGTATGATACATAAATATCTAAGGTGTGTAAATATTTGCAAATTTGCAAATTTACATGTGTTTCCCCGCCTAAGTAAATTCACATGTTTCAAACCCGAGTAAACTTAGAACGAAATCGGAAATTTCAGCACCCATTGAAATTCAAAGGAATGCATTGGAAATACTGTATGATCATGTATTTACCGGGGTATCTGTTTTGCAATTCATGTTTGGAAATCCCTAAATCCGGTCAGGGCATACATGAACGAGGTGCTTGTGCATACGAAAATGTACGATGAGCATATGTTTCAAAAGTATATATTCATATGAAATATATGCCCGAAGTTAGGAAATATCTAAAAACATACGTAAATCCGGTCATGGAATGTATTTCCTACTGTATTTACGATTATTTCAATGATTTACTATCCGGCTTTTGGTCCTGTGTGTCTGTGTGTCTGTGTGTCTGTCTGTGTCGGTGTCGGTGTCCGTCTGTGTGTCTGTACCCGTCTGTGTGTGTGTGTGTGTGTGTGTGTGTGTGTGTGTCTGTCTGTGTCTGTGTCGGTGTCCGTCTGTGTGTGATAAGTCATATCTTATTAAACTGCCGCGCTCCTACTTTCAGTGAACATAAATGCATGGATCAATATATATGGTCTCCAACAGACTGATGGGATCTTCCAATAAGGAGGAAATATCTACAATAAACTCGGTTCCGTCTGCATCGATAAATATATTGGCAATTAAAGAGACGGACGAAAACATGATACCAATCAGCGGTTGACATTGCACAATACATCAAGGACGTCTTCCTTTACCACAAAACACGGAAAACACTCTGTCAAAGGTTCAATTATCTGTAGAGCAATTCGCCAATCGTTACTACAGACACAAATAAACCTGATTAAACCGTTGTGCCGATATTACCCTCTTTAATTGAAAACACAAAAATCTACAAAGCAATTTCCAGTATCCCAGTAGTCCGCTTGATGTAAAGGCCTGTGCGTTTCCAGGTCGTTCGCATAGCATTAGACTTGTATGCCGTGACATCGGCGTACACGGCAACAATTCTATGACTGAAACAAAACAAAGCGGTTGCTATGTTTATTATAACAAGGCTTGAATGTTTTCCATGTAGAGCATTACTGATACGTTGTTTTCATTAAGATGTAACCCGTGAAGATCCGGGGAGACTTGGTCTTCAGCAGTTCATGGTTACGGGTTTGGGTGGTCAGGCTCGCTGACTTGGTTGACACATGTCATCGTATCCCAATTGCGTACATCGATGCTCATGCTGTTGATCACTGGATTATCTGGTTCAGACTCGATTATTTACAGACCGCCGCCATATAGCTGGAATATTGTTGAGTGCGGTGTAAAACTAAACTCGCTCACTCATATTATGTGTAAGTCCATGACATCTATCACAGGTTGTCTGTTTCACATTCAGTTATTTGAAACCAATTTAATAAAACTTGAATATTGTTTGTTTGTTTTTTATTGGTGGGTGCAACGTTAAATAACAAACAGAAAAATGTTTATATTTGAGTTCAATGTGTAATGCCTTTAAGTGAGTGAGTGACTTTAGTTTTACGCCGCACTCAGCAATATTCCAGCTATATGGCGGCAGTCTGTAAATAATCGAGTCTGGACCAGACAATCCAGTGATCAACAGCATGAGCACCGATCTGCACAATTGGGAACCGATGACATGTGTCAACCAACTCAGCGAGCCTGACCGCCCGATCCCGTTAGTCGCCTCTTACGACAAGCATAGTCAGTCGCCTTTTGAGGCAAGCATGGGTTGCTAAAGACCTATTCTACCCCGGATCTTCACGGGTCGTAATGCCCTGAAGGAGTGTTATAGGAGAGTGGCGGTGGCACTGGTCTTACCCCTACAACCCCAACAAAGCCGTTCTTACGGTGTAGGGGCGGTGGGGGTAGCCTAGTGGTTAAAGCCCTAGCACGTCATGCTGATGATCCGGGTTCAATTCCCCACATGGGTACAATGTGTAAGCCAATTTCTGGTGTCCCCCGCCGTGATATTGTTGGAATATTTCTAAAAAGTGACGTAAATCCAAACTAACTCGCTCACTCTTACGGTGTATGTGTCAACGGAAGTGTAAATTATTGTGACGTCAGTCCTGAAAAAGTGTAATGAGGCAACTCGTCGCAAGAAATACCAGCTCATATTTCGTGACAAACACTTTGGGCTTCTGTGTTAAAACAGGTCCACAGCTATATGTACACACAGAACTTAATTAAACAACCCCTGTTTTTTCGCAATGATAGGTTTTCAACATGTACATAAAACTTCTCGTGGTGACCCGTATGATCCTTTGACTCGTAAAAAAACGACAAAATGATTGGAATCCATGCTGTTCCATGATGATGATAATTGCTCATTTTAGAAAACACCACTGATTTTCATACGAAACCATGTCTGTACAAATATGGTGAGTGAGTGAGTAAGTGAGTGAGTGTGTGACTGAGTGACTGACTGACTGAGTGACGGACTGACTGAGTGACTGACTGAGTGAGTGACGCTGGAGCGGACCAAAATTTCACATTCCCAATGCGTGTCGTGAAGTACAACGACTGTCACGTGATTCTAACACTATCGTGTCAAATTACATGTATGTGTAAGTGAGGGTTGTTCATGACAGATTGTCTGTTACACATTCAGTTACTGGTGATAAAAGTAAGTTTACAGCGTAGAACTGTGGTCATAATCATAGATGTTTAAACTGGACTTAAACAAGAGCATGGGCCAGTCATATAAGAGAACTTCTTTTGCAGTACTGTTTTGGGAATCGTTTGGATGTCACAAGATGTCGGCGATATTCAAGACTTCATAACTTATTAAGTCTACATTTAAAGAAAGGATTAAAGAATGTGGTCAACAAGAATGGACAGAGCCGTTATCCACATCGAGAAAAATGACATATTGCAAAGACTTTAAATTCGTTCTAAATACAGAGGTTTATCTATCAACGGTCAAGAATAAGGAATTAAGAAGATACTAGTAATTGTTTGTATTACGTTCATCCAAATTACAGCTAAGAATCAACACGGGAAGATGGGAAGGGTTGCTGCCTGAAGAAAGGATCTGTCAAGTGTGTGAATTACTGGTAGTTGAAGATGAATACCATTTACTCCTTATATGCCCCTTATACAAAAACATAAAATTAAAATATCTCCCTCTTTATTTTTGCACAAATGTCACTGTTCAGAAATATACTCATGCCAATAATGGTTGTCACCCCCCCCCCCACCCCAACCCCCACACACCTCACATCCCACACCCCATCTCCAATTAAAAAAATTGAAAGGGGTGACAACCATTATTGGCATGAGTATATATACATTTGTTGGGTGCCTGTTCATCATTTATACTTCGGAATTGTGCTATGTTAATCAAGGAAGCCCTTTTACAGAGAAAAGTACAGCTCGAAATGTAAATTCATATAAAGTGTATCAAAATGTCACAACAAAATATGTTTGAAATGTATTACACGTGGGCCAATGGCCTTTCTATTGAATAAATGATTGATTGATGTCTGTTAAAGCAGGGTTCATTGGACGATTACGAGTGAGTGGGGAGATGAGTATGGTTTTACGCCGCTGTTGTCAATATTCAGTCAATATCACGGCTGGGGACACCAGGAATGGGAGAGCTGAGTGTTACGCTACACACTAGATACACACTGACATCTATACCCTCCCAAAAATGAAACGCATAGGTGTATTTTCACGAATTTAATCAGTTAACCTTAAAGTGAGATAACACCTGTAAGTATGGTTCCTGTTTTGTGCAACGATAGTGACAAAGCATAACGTACTGGACACTTTGTGGTTTATCTTCCTGTTGTCATCATACATTTTCTCAAGATCTATTTTCTGTACAAAGTTTATTGTAGGTGTAGAAGGTATTGACACTTTCTCACTTCCCATCACGCACCATCCTAGACGTGAAAGTTTCCCAATCAGTTCATAGGGTTGTCCTTCTCTGACTTCTTGATCTGCATGTAAATGACTGTATTGGACTCCTAATACCAAGTCGATCGGACCCGCTTTATGAGAAACTCAGATCTTCCAGATGTTTGAGAGTTGACAACCACTTTCGATTGAGTGGCCCTACATTACAGACTGTGTCATCTATCTCGTGAGCGTCGATTTGAAACTCATTCATCTTGTCATGAAGTGGCGATATCCAGAAGTTCACGTCGACTGCAGTTCTGAGTCACTTTCTTACCACCAACTATGGATAACTCAATTCTTTCTCTTCTTCCTTGTAATCCAAGGCTTTCCGCAAAATCAGTTCGAATAATTGTGGTTGCCAGCTCCGCCGTCAATAAGAACGTTACCCTCTCTTGTCCTTCCATTAGCCGCTCTAAACATCACTCGGACCAGCTTTATGAAAACTCCAGATCTTCCAGATATTCTACAGGACGATCGGTATATGGATGACATTCTTCATTCTTTGTGACACAAATGAAAAGGCATCTGAATTGATGACGAGATCTGGACGCCATACTGAAAACTGGGAGTTTTAAAATCAAAGAATGGATATGTTCGTCAGATAAAACTCAAAATGTGGAAGACAATGACAAGATATCACTAGATGTGCCTGATTCTAGTCAAGAAATTCAGGAAAAGTGAGAAACTCTAGGAGTTTTGTGGAACTTTCGCACTGACACATTTCATTTTAAGGTGAAGCAAGTTATTTTGGATAAATACACAAGGCGATCAGTACTTTCACACATAGCCCAGTTGTATGATCCCTTAGGACTGGCGTCCGTAGTGACAATTCGAGCAAGAATTGCTATGCAGAACCTTTGGAAAAAGAAAGAGTATGACTGGGATGATATTCTGCCAAATGAGATGGGTGGACTGTGGAAAGATATTTTCAGAGACTTAGAAAATCTCAATGAAGTGAAATTTGACAGATGTCTGACACCTGAAAATAGATGTGGTTCACCAGAACTACATGTCTTTGCCGACGCGAGTAATGACGCATATGGAGCGTGCGCATATCTTCTGTGGAATACATCAGAAACTACAAGTGTTAGACTAGTCGCAGCGAAAGCAAGAGTTGCACCCCTAAGACAATCAACCATTCCACGTCTTGAACTGATGGCAGCACTCATCGCATCACGACTGGCAAGAACTATATACAATAGTATGAGAAGTAACCCGCAGGTATTTCTTTGGTCAGATTCAAGAATAGTGCTACACTGGTTGCAGTCTGAATCTACAACATTGAAACCATTTGTAGGAGTGCGTGTGGCGGAAATCCAAGCGGAATGGCCGGTTAGCAACTGGAAGTTTGTGCCTACAAAACTCAATCCAGCTGACGATTTGAGTAGAGGGATGAAAGTGGAGAAAATCAAAGACAGTTGGTTTCACGGTCCTAGTTTTCTTAGACAGGGAAGAGCAGAATGGCCAGAGCAAAATTTCACAACAGAACAGAGTGAGAAGGATGAATTGAAAAAACCAAAGAAGGTATGCAGTAGTATGCAGAAAGAGACAGATTGTGTTTTCATAGACTGTCAAAGATTCTCAAGTTGGAGAAAGCTTCTTCATGTGACGGCTTACTGTTTTCGCTTTATCGAATTGTGTAAGAAGAAAAGAAAGCTGATTGTTGGGAAAACAGATTGTCTTCAACCGGAAGAGATACAGAGAGCAGAGAATTACTGGATTCAACATGCACAAAAATCACTTGGCGACTGGGAAAAGTCTTTCTCAGAATTATCTCCCTTTGCAGAAAATGGATTGATCAAGGTTGGAGGAAGGCTTGGACATTCACCACTTGCATATGAACAGTGTCACCCAGTGTTACTGCTGGCATCAAATCACATTTCAGATCTCATTCTCAGAGATGTTCACTTGAAAGTCTATCATGCAGGAACAGAGAGAACTTTGTCAGAATCTCGACGGAAATATTGGATCCTGAGGGGAAGAAATGCAGTCAAGGCTATGATAAAAAAATGTACTGTTTGTAGAAAACTCCGAAAACCGCCACATGAGACATTCATGAATGATTTACCAGCAGAGAGAGTGAATCTGTTTTCACCGCCTTTCTTCACCACAGGTGTGGATCTATTCGGTCCCTTCTATCTACGCTATGGCCGAAACAAGAAAATCAAGGCCTGGGGGGGCGCTTTTCACCTGTGCTGTGACAAGAGCGATTCATCTGGAAGTCGTTGAGAGTTTATCAACGGAATCATTCCTACATGCACTGAGACGGTTTGCTGCGAATCATGGATGGCCATCGACAATGATATCAGATAATGGCACGTCATTCGTCGGAGCAAAGAAAGAGATAAAGAAACTGTTCACAGAAGACAGGAAAGTGTTACAAAGGTTCAGTGTAAAACAACGAATTAGGTGGATTTTCACAACGCCATTAAGTCCACACCAAGGAGGACTTTATGAGAGTATGATAAAACAAGCAAAGAGAGCGATGGAGATAAGTGTCGGAAAACAAGTTTTGACATGGAATGAAATCACAACGGTGTTCGCTGAAGTGAAATGTTTACTCAATTCCAGACCACTTGGATTCAGTTCAAGTGACCCTAATGATCTGCAACCTTTGACCCCAAATCATTTCCTGATAGGTCGGGCTTCAAGTGATGTTCCTCAATGTGTGTGCTCGGAAACAACAAATCTGAGGCGCAGATTTGAGTTTGTGCAGTTTATTGTTTCGCAATTCTGGAGAAGATTTGTGAGGGATTATATTCCTACTCTCATGCGGAGAGTGAAATGGCGCACCAAGGCGCGTCAGATGAGTGTAAATGATATTGTGCTGTTAGTTGACTATAACTTGCCGCGAGGTCAGTGGCAACTTGGTCGTGTTGTCGATGTTTACCCTGGACGTGACGGGGTTGTGCGGAACGTTGCAGTAAAAACTCAACATGGACAGTACAAGAGGTCAGTGCAGAAATGCATTGTTGTGCTGGAGAACAGTGATGATAACTGACAATAGACTGATTCTCTTCTTTTGCTGGGCCCGGAGGGTTGTTTTGAAATGTGACCATTTTTAGAATATTATGCAAGACTTTCGTTTTATCAGTATCTTCTGTTAGCGGTATGTTATCTAGTGTAGGGTGGGAGTTATCTCCCTTTTTTGAACGAGCTTTTCGTGTTGTGTTAGCGCTGAAAAAGACCGCATGGTGTGCCGAGATGCACTGCAGGTTGATGGAAGCTGTGTTTTGTATAGAGGCGGAAAATTCACTCTTCAGGTACATATATTCATTTCTTTATAGTCTAAATGCACTGTAAAGTAGTATTTCCTACATAGTCATAATTACAGGTAATTTCAAGTACTTTTTGAAGATTGTTTTCATTCATGCTTCACGGAAGATTGCATTACACCTAAAGGGTAGATTATTTGTTTACTTCATTACCCATGCCAAAATATATTGTATCATTGAGTAATTCAGTTAAATGTTTAGTGTATTATAATGTCATGTAGGAATGACGAAAGTGTTTTCGGTTAATTTCTCCATATTTTCATCTCTGTATTTTATGGAAGAGTTCATTATTTCCATAGGGGTTACATTTTGCCATGTGCTTTTGAGCAATAATTTGAGATAACTATAAGAAATATTTTCAAGATATTGATACATTTTTTCACGTGAAGTGATAATGATATTTGCAATGTATTTTCAGTACTGTATTTTGCATTTGAGAGTTATTTCCATTTTGGGAGAGTCCATTATTTAATGGGTATTATTGTAGACTAAGTGTATTTGTGGATCAGGACCAGGGTTGTAAGAGTAATATTGATTGTACTATTGTTGTGTTATCAATGCAGTGTGTATTTATTTCTACATTTGTTCAATTTGCAGAATTCTGTCAACTTTATTTAATAAAGGACTTATTGGAAGAATTCCGCTTTATTTAACCATTGTTCATTCAAAACAGTACTTTTATGTGTGACCGTATGTGTGTCTGTGCCCGTAGGTGTCTGTTCCCGTCTGTGTGTCTGTGTGTGTGTCTCTGCTCGTCTGTGTGTGTGTCTGTTTGTCTGTCTGTCTGTGTCTGTGTCCGTATGTGTGACCGTATGTGTGTCTGTGCCCGTAGGTGTCTGTGTGTCTGTGTGTGCCTGTCTGTCTGTGTCGGTGTCCGTCTGTGTGTCTGTACCCGTCTGTGTGTGTGTGTGTCTGTCTGTCTGTCTGTGTCGGTGTCGGTGTCCGTCTGTGTGTGACCGTATGTGTGTCTGTGCCCGTAGGTGTCTGTGTGTCTGTGTGTGTCTGTCTGTCGGTGTCGGTGTCCGTCCGTGTGTCTGTACCCGTCTGTGTGTGTGTGTGTGTGTGTGTCTGTCTGTCTGTGTCTGTGTCGGTGTCCGTCTGTGTGTGATAAGCATTTCCTATTAAACTGCAGCGCTCCTAATTTCAGTGAACACAAATGCATTGATCAATATATATCGTCTCCAACAGACTGTTCGGATCTTTCAATAAGGAGGAAATATCTATAATAAACTCGGTTCCGTCTGCATCGATAAATATATTGGCAAATAAAGAGACGGACGAAAACATGATACCAATCATCGGTTGACATTGCACAATACATCAAGGACGTCTTCCTTTACCACAAAACACGAAAACACTCTGTCAAAGGTTCAATTATCTGTAGAGCAATTCGCCAATCGTTACTACAGACACAAATAAACCTGATTAAACCGTTGTGCCGATATTACCCTCTTTAATTGAAAACACAAAAATCTACAAAGCAATTTCCAGTATCCCAGTAGTCCGCTTGATGTAAAGGCCTGTGCGTTTCCAGGTCGTTCGCACAGCTTTAGACTTGTATGCCGTGACACCGACGTACACGGCAACAATTCTATGATTGAATCTATACAAAGCGGTTGCTATGTTTATTATAACAAGGCTTGAATGTTTTCCATGTAGAGCATTAATGATACGTTGTTTTCATTAAGATGTAACCCGTGAAGATCCGGGTAGACTTGGTCTTCAGCAGTCCATGGTTACGGGATCGGGTGGTCAGGCTCGCTGACTTGGTTGACACATGTCATCGTATCCCAATTGCGCAGATCGATGCTCATGCTGTTGATCACTGGATTATCTGGTTCAGACTCGATTATTTACAGACCGCCGCCATATAGCTGGAATATTGCTGAGTGCGGCATAAAACCAACTCCAACAAAGCCGTTCTTACGGTGTAGGGGTGGTGGGGTAGCCTAGTGGTTAAAGCGTTAGCACGTCATGCTGATGATCCGGGTTCGATTCCCCACTTGGGCACAATGTGTAAAGCCCATTTCTGGTGTCCCCCGCCGTGATATTGTTGGAATTTTGATAAAAAGTGACGTAAATCCAAACTAACTCGCTCACTCTTACGGTGTATGTGTCAACGGAAGTGTAAATTATTGTGACGTCAGTCCTGAAAAAGTGTAATGAGGCAACTCGTCGCAAGAAATACCAGCTCATATTTCGTGACAAACACTTTGGGCTTCTGTGTTAAAACAGGTCCACAGCTATATGTACACACAGAACTTAATTAAACAACCCCTGTTTTTTCGCAATGATAGGTTTTCAACATGTACATAAAACTTCTCGTGGTGACCCGTATGATCCTTTGACTCGTAAAAAAACGACAAAATGATTGGAATCCATGTTGATCCATGATGATGATAATTGCTCATTTTAGAAAACACCACTGATTTTCATACGAAACCATGTCTGTACAAATATGGCTCTGGAATGTTTAATGTATTGGAGAATGTGAACTTTCAAAATGTCATTTTGCTTGTCTAACCTGTACCACTATGTGACTGTGTGAGAGCCAGCTCTCCACTTTTCATACATACATCTCTGAATGTCGAAAAGAGGTGCCTCAGACGACTGGCCAATCTATAGAGTGAGTGAGTGAGTGAGTGAGTCGGAAGCGGACCAAAATTTCACATTCCCAATGCGTGTCGTGAAGTACAACGACTGTCACGTGATTCTAACACTATCGTTGTCAAATTACATGTATGTGTAAGTGAGGGTTGTTCATGACAGATTGTCTGTTACACATCCAGTTACTGGTGATGAAATTAAGTTTACAGCGTCAAACTGTGGTCATAATCATAAGGGGCGGTGGGGTAGCCTAGAGGTTAAAGCGTTGGCTCGTCACGCCGAAGACCCGGGTTCGAATCCCCACATGAGCACAATGTGTGAAGCCCATTTCTGGTGTCCCCCGCCGTGATGTTGCTGGAATATTGCTAAAAGCGGCGTAAAACCAAACTCAGTCAGTCAGGGATGTTTAAACTGGACTTAAGCAACAGAAGAGCATGGGCCAGTCATATAAGGGAACCTCTTTTTCAGCACGGCTTTGGGAATCGTTTGAATGTCACAAGATGTCGGCGATATTCAAGACTTCATAACTTATTAAGTTTACATTTAAAGAAAGGATTAAAAAATGTTGTCAACAAGAATGGACAGAGCCATTATCCACATCAAGACAAATGACATATTACAAAGACTTTAAATCCGTTCTAAATACAGAGGTTTATCTATGAACTGTCAAGAATAAGGAATTAAGAAGATTATTGTTTGTATTTCGTTCACCCGAATTACAGCTAAGAATCAACACGGGAAGATGGGAAGGGTTGCTGCCTGAAGAAAGGATCTGTCAAGTGTGTAAATTACAGGCAGTTGAAGATGAATACCATTTACTCCTTATATGCCCCTTATACGAAAACAGAAGATTAAAATATCTCCCTCTTTATTTTTGCACAAATGTCACTGTTCAGAAATATACTCATGCCAATAATGGTTGTCACCCCCTCCCCACCCCAACCCCCACACGTCACATCCCACACCCCTCTCAATTAAAAAATTGAAAGGGGTGACAACCATTATTGGCATGAGTATATATTTATTGGGTGCCTGTTCATCATTTATGCTTCGGAATTGTGCTATGTTAATCGAGGAAGCTCTTCTACAGAGAAAAGTACAGCTCGAAATGTAAATTCATATAAAGTGTATCAAAATGTCACAACAAAATATGTTTGAAATGTATTACACGTGGGCCAATGGCCTTTCTATTGAATAAATGATTGATTGATGTCTGTTAAAGCAGGGTTCATTGGACGATTACAAGTGAGTGGGGAGATGAGTATTGTTTTACGCCGCTGTTGTCAATATTCAGTCAATATCACGGCTGGGGACACCAGGAATGGGATTCACATTTACCCATGTACCTTTGTAGGGAATCGAACCCGGGCCAATGGCGTGACGAGCGAGCGCCATGTGTTCCTTTAAAAGCCGACCTCAATTTTATAACTATGTTTGGTTTATATGGAATGAGAAAATCATTTCCTGATAACAAAGTATCTCACGAGCCCACAATGGTCTTTGGTTCTCTTAAAAGCAATTGCTTGTCACGTCTTGGCTCAGGATTGGGATCATATGGATTATGAAATGGAATTGTTTGGTCCACAAGCTTGTCCTGAAAGACTGTTTTGTGGACAATAAAGTGTTCCGCTTCCTCCTGAAGCTAAAGAAGCTGTGTATAGATGTGAACGAAAGAAGTAGAAGAACAACAAACGGCTTTCTTTGGATACACCCTTGGGAGTTGAACATTCAAACTGAATGTATGCTGGCGGGTTTATGTCCTTTTGAAACATCAGATACAATCAAATGATTTCACAAAAGATACGTAGTGGTAGTGGTAACGGAGACGGCAGCAGTAGGAGCAACAGCAGCAGTATTGGTAGTAGTAGTAATAGTAGTATTGGTAGTAGTAGTAGTAATAGTAGTAGTAGTAGTAAGTAGTGGTAGTAGTAGTAGTAGTAATATTAGTAGTATTAGTAGTAGTGGTATTAGTATTAGTATTAGTAGTGGTGGTAGTAGTGGTAGTAGAAGTAGTAGTAGTGGTAGTAACAGTAGCAGTAGAAGAAGAAGTAGTAGTGGTGGTAGTAGTAGTAGTAGTAGTAGTAGTAGTAGTAGTAACAGTAGTAGTAGTAATAGTAGTAGTAGTGGTAGTAGTAATAGTAGTAGTAGTAGTAGTAGTAGGTGTGGTGGTGGTGGTAGTAGTAGTAGTAATAGTAGTAGTAGTAGTAGTAATAGTAGTAGTAATAGTTGTAGTAGTAGTAGTAGTAGTGGTGGTGGTGGTAGTAGTAGTAACGCCAGTAGTAATATAGCAGCAATAGTAGTAGTAGTAGTAATAATAGTAGTAGTAGTAGTGGTAGTAGTTGTAATTGTTGTAGTAGTAGTAATAGTTGTAGTAGTAGTAGTAGCAGCAATAGTAGTAGTAGTAGCAGCAGCAGCAGTAATAGTATTAGTGGTGGTAGTAGTAGTGGGGAATTGGTAGTGGTGGTGGTGAGTGGTAGTGGTAGTGGTAGTGGTAGTGGTAGTAGTAGTAGTAGCAGCAGCAGTAGTAGTAGTAGTAGTAGCAGCAGCAGCAGTAGCAGCAGTAGCAGCAGTAGTAGCAGTAGCAGCAGCAGTAGTAGTAGTAGTAGTAGTAGTAGTTGTTATAGTAGTAGTAGCAGCAGCAGCAGTATTAGTAGTATACAACAGAATTAACACGACAAGTGTCAAATAGAGGTACGCAATCCCAGTAAGGTTCTCAGAGCAGCTTACCACGGCGCCATGCGATGGGATCGAGGGGTCTCTGTGTCATCCTGGCAGACCCTACTCTTCAGCCGCGAACCATTGGTGCTGCTTACCAAACGTGATATATGTATATTCTTGCAACAATAACGAAATATAACAGCATTCACACGTCCATTCCTGCCTCATTTCCAAACATTTATATCATCGTCATCCTTGCGGTTAACACTACTGCTATCTGCCATAAATCAATATTGCATCTTGATGATATTTTCCTAATCACTGCTTTTATTGATATGTTTAATGAAGGCCGGGAATCTAGAGGGATGGTGTCCGTGTATGGAGCACGTGGAACGATTACCCTTGGGCCATGTTGAATAGAGAGCTGATGGAACAGGGGCTACTAGCGAGGAATGGTTAAATGGTTTTGGCAGCACTTTATATGTAATATGGAATCGTTGAGTGACACTATGCAAGTACCCCCAACCGATTGATGCTTGATTGGATGTAATGTCCCGATGCCTGCTGGCCATACAAAGTACGTGAACATTATTTGCAGGACGTGACCCAGATTTGGACCATGGTGTACAATGGTGTATCAAGATGGAGAGGACGATTGGAGCTTTGTGGAGGTCTTTGCTAAGGCCGTGTATTGGTTGGGGGGTATCATGTAACTATCTCTCCGGTCGGTATCTGGGGGTCGGGGTCAAATCCTTAATTAAAGATTAAAACTCGATTTTGCCTAAACTGGTATCTCATTAGTGTTATTCTTCACAGAGTGGGGCGTAGGGGTAGCCTAGTGGTTTAAGCATTGGCTCGTCACGCCGAAGACCCGGTTCCATTCCCCACATGGGTACAATGTGTGAAGTGAAGTCTATTTGATGTTGCTGGAATATTTCTAAAAGCGGCGTTAAACCATACTCACTCACTCTTCACGAAGGTATGGTCCCATGGGGCGGTAAACGTGAAGATCCTGGTTAGAATTGATCTTCAGTAACCCATGATTGTCGTATGAGGCGACTTACGGGATCGCTGACGTGTTTGACACATGTTATCGGTTCCCAATTGCGTAGGTCGATGCTCATGATGTTGATCACTGGATTGGCTGTTCCAGACTCGATTATTTACAGACCGTCGCCATATAGCTGGAATATTGAGTGCGACGTAAAACTAAACTCACTCACCCACCCATGTCCCGGGGGCGGTCGTGATAGTGAAATATACAGCGGGGGTAGGGCGTGAATGTTTGTGGTAGAGAGAGGAGTCATTGAATTGGAACTGAGAAATAAAGACCAAAAAGGGTTGGACTGTGTCGTGGTAGTTGATTAGGCGTTAGAGTAAGTGTGTGAGGATTCGACATGTGTCAACCAAATCAGCGAGGCTGACCACCGATCCTTAGTCGCCTCTTACGACAAGCATGGGTTGCTGAAGACCAGTTCTAACCCCACTCTGTCCGGTGGGGTAGCCTATCACGACAATGTAAGCCTCGTTGCCGGTTTAAATAGCACCTGGTTTGAACGATTAATTGTCACTACACTTTCTCACCACCATCGCCACTTACTTTTGCGCTACCCTGTACTAAGGTCCTCACTATCCATGGAGTATTCATAACGTGTTAAATGTGACCCCCAGGAACATCATCAAATAGAAATCAGCGCATCTAGCAGGAATTGTGTTATTGTCCAATTTCATAGATTTATCAGTGGGGCTCCCCGCTGTTTGTTAAAGTGGACGCTGACATCTAACATGGCCGCTGACAAGGGCTATCATTGCCTTATAACGAGGCAAGGGACCATCAGTAAACACCACCAGAGACTAGCGTTCACATTTCTACACGTTCACACGTTGATAGAGTACGGTCGATTCGAAACGGATTTCCAAGAGACATTGTCGCGTTGTTGATAAACAAAGCTTTGGGTAAAAGTAAAAATATTATTAAAAGCACGACATTGCGACGAAAGGTCAGGTTTTCGAACCTGGGTTTATTTGGTTAATTTTTTCATGGGTTTTTGTCCAGGCGGCGAAGCGATAATGTCCCTTCCAGGTTTCCATAATTACCGGAATGGAAGCATCGGCATCGTGGTTTCTAATGCTCTCTGATGATTCGTGTTTTGACAATATGGCGATGTCATATGTTCGGGTACATAACTGGCTGATAAATATGATATTATTTGATTGTCTGTTTGTGAACAAATAATCAGCGATTCCAGGTTAGCTATATTGGCACGGGTTAAAAAAAATCATAAACAATTTATTTTATTGAATGGAAACATTTTAAAGTGGATGAGGTGAGTATTGTTTTGTTCCGCAATGTTCCGCAGATAACAATGCTGCTACCATTTTGAGTGAGTGAGTCAGTCAGTTTTTTTGTTACGCCGCTTTTAATAATATTCCAGCAATGTCACGGCGGCGAGCACCAGGAATGGGCTTCACACATTGTACCTATGAGGAGAATCGATCCCGGGTCTTCAACGTGACGACCGAACGCTTCAACTACCAAGCTACCCCACCGGCCTTGCGGTGACAGTGTCTTCCACAAGGTTACCCCACCATCTCAGGAACTCGGGATCCGCTTACACCTGGTTCGAATCTAAGACCCATAATATGTCAACATGACATTTGGTATCTTGTGATTAAGTGGTTAAAGTAAAGCACTATTGCTAACCACGCTTCTCTCCGAGAAGAATTAAGCTGACATACCGCTGTGCTAATCTCGAAATACTGTACAAATCCCTGTCACACGTCTGAAATATTAAAAGCAGCGTCAAACACCAAACCATTAACACACAATATGCAAAAATGACCATGTGATCGCACAATAATGATACCGAAGTCGTTACCACCTTCCTTGCGCTGAAACATAAATTCACAAATGAAATATCGCATAACCATCCCGACATCACCAGATTAGATGGATGTGTTTTTGTTAATTTTAATTTTCTACCCGAAACACAACCTGTCCGAACGCCATTATAGTTTTGTCTAGATGAAACCGGATCTGGCAGAAATGATGACAATATGTTCAAAGCTGTGATAAATTAAATTCAGTGGATGTGAAGTGCGGAAAGTCTCCAAGGTGACAAAGCCGCTTGGAAAACTCTTATTTGCCTTCCATTTATAGGTTGGCGGTGAATTATTAATGTCAAGCTGAATCTCAGATCCGAGGCACCAGCTAATGGTCGTGCTGCAAGTAGAACTATTGTACGTCGGATGCATCACGAACAATCGTTGTTGTGTTGATGTGTGATGCTGACTGAGCTTAATCAAATGTAAAAGCATCTGTGCTGTCATCGTATGTTTGTATTCACCGTCGTCGTCGTTATTTTATTAATATTATTGTCAGTATCGGTTATGTGGTACTTTTGTGGTACAGTAGTAATAGTAGTAGCAGTAGTAGTAATAGTAGTAGCATTAGTAGCACAAGCAGCAGTAGTAGTAGTAGTAGTAGCAGCAGCAGTAGTAGCAGTATTGTAGTAGTAGTAGCAGCAGCATCAATTGTAGTAGTAGTAGCAGCAGCAGCAGTAGTACTAGTAGCAGCAGCAGTAGTTCTGTAGCAGCAGTAGTAGCAGCAGCAGTAGTAGTAGTAGCAGCAGTAGTAGTAAGTAGCTGTAGTAGCAGTAGTAGTAGTAGCAGCAGCAGCTGTAGCTGCAGTAATAGCTAGTAGCAGCATCTGTTGTAGTAGTAGTAGCAGCAGCAGTAGTAGCAGCAGCGTAGCAGTAGTTCTAGTAATAGCAGTAATAGTAGCAGCAGCAGTAGTAGTAGTAGCAGTAGTAGTAGTAGTAGCAGTAGTAGTAGTAGTAGTAGTAGTAGTAGTAGTAGTAGTAGTAGTAGCAGCAGCAGCAGCAGCAGTGGTATCAGTAGTCTGTTGTACAGACCCTGAAGCAAATATTTCCAAGAAAGCCCACGCAAGTCTAGAAAATGTGGCAAGTCTAGATTTCCTCAGCTTCTGGAAATGAAGAAAGTCTCAGGGCTCCTTTTCATTATATTATATTTTCTTTAACTATGTACTTTTTTCAGTAAAATATGTTCATATCAGAGACTAGTTGTTAGTCTATGGTATCAGTAGCAGCACAAGTACAACGACAATAATAGTAGTAGTAGTAGTAGCCAGTGTTCGAAATTAACATCGGTTCTGTGTTTCTTTGTCTCCTCTTTGTCTGTCTGCCTGTCTGTGTGTCTGTCCCATCGTGCAAACTATCATAACAGTAAAAAGGTAATAGAGCATACTAAACGACCTTCCGTGTAATACCATTTTATTAAACGAGTTAATGATTTGGTATCAAACGAGCGAAAGCGAGTTTGATACTAAATCTTTCACGAGTTTAAAAAAATTGGTATTTCATTGAAGCGAGTTTAGTATTCTGTTTATTACTCTCCGACATAAATTGATAGAAACTGCGGCGAAACTGCCTCCAGTGTGATGACTCTCAGCTTTCCGTGATTCAAGCAAGGTCTTATATCATCGCGACAGAGGTATTAGCATTGTGACGTCATAGTTGTAAGACATTATGACGTCATACGTCTAACGGTATTACACGAGTGTAATATTGCCGTAAAATATTACACTGCAGTTTCCCACACGGGCGAGTTATAAAAGAGCATTCTTACACACCCGTGGGTGAGAAACCCATGTGAGAAAACTGGTATCACACATATGTGTGAGATCGATTTCTAGTCCCGTGATTGGCTACTCCATGGTGATGACCTAGGGTCAGGTTATGACGGACTACTTTCCTGATTTTTAATAGATAAGTTACTCGTGCTTCAATCGAACAGAAACCTGTTACTCTTGCAAAAATACCTCTTTACACCTACCTGTTATTTTCGCGATTGCAACATAAATAGGTATCTATACAATGAGTCACAAGTAGAATAAATATAACACGAATCTATTTATTTTCTAATTCTTTTTATTAAAACTTTTGATTTCTAGTCATGAATTCAAAATGGCTCGAACAATCAGTGATACCTGTGTAAACAATTATGTGAAAATCACCGTTAAAGATAAAGCCCGGGATTTCCTTCGAATATTCAAAATGTACAACATTGGTACTTTTACTGGAGAGATGCGACAAGTGTCATGTGTCGTCTTGCAAAAATACTTGACACGATAACGCCAGTGCCTGTCCATTGTGAGATCGATTTGCCTTGTTGTTTCTTTGATGCATTGATGAAGATGACATTTTTCACTGATAAACATGATGAAGACCCACTTCCAGCTCCGAGATACTATGTGATTCCAATGTTATCAAATTCACTCATGACAATCAGAACCAAAACACACTCGTTGAAACAATGTACAACATGGAACGTTTTGCAAGGCTTCATAAGTGCAAATGGCGACACACGTCTTTTCTATTCAATCGAACATGTACAGGAACGGTTGATCTACACAAAAGTCATTGCTCAAGACATTCCTCCGACGCATGATAATGAAAAGTTTATGTCTTGATAACATACAGGATGTAATCAACTCACATTTCATACTGAAAACTCCGTAAATGTCGTTACATTCCAGGTGACAGTTTCTGGCTCCGGAAAACGAGAAGGATGTGGCGAAGAAGAGTAGTTCCCCATTCATAGTGAACGTAACCTCAGGAATGTCACATTCAAGCACACTGGGTGCACCTAATTACACACACTCAAAAGTTTTGGCTCCAGTCGATGGAAGAACATTGAACGTAAACTGGTACACAAGTACAGGTCTCCAATGTGCAGAGATATCCAAAACAATCTTCCGATGACGACAACCACGTACTCGTGACACTCGTGACACTCGTTTAGTAATCTCTATGTATTAACCATAATTATAATAAAACGACAACACTCATAATTGTGCGGGAATGTTTGTATTCACAGTAGTGCGAGTATTGTCAGAGTGTACTACTGTGCTACTACTACTACTACTACTACTACTACTACTACTACTACTACTACTACTACTACATACTACTGCTGCTGCTGCTGCTGCTGCTGCTATTCTACTAATACTACTGCTAACAATTTTACTCAATTTAAGTGAATTGGGTTTTACCAATATTCCTGCAATATCACGGGGCGGACACCAAAAATGGGCTTCACACATCGTACCCATGCGGGGAATCGAACCCGGATCTTCGGCGTGACGAGCGAACGCTTTAACCACTAGCTTTAGCCCCTTTTGATCATAAGAAACCGCGCCACTGACAACAATACAAAGACATTCTTGTAGGTAACAGAGTCCGACTCTGTATATTTAACTATTCATTGTAGAGATCCATATATTGTGAAAATATGCGAAAAATATATCATTGACCTATTCTGACCTATATCCTTTATTAAAAGCGTATCACTCTCATTAATAGTTTATCGATACGGATGAGTGAGTATGGTTTTACGCCGCTTTTAGCAATATTCCAGCAATATCAAGGCGGCGGACACCAGAAATGGTCTTCACACATTTACCCATGTGGGAATCGAACCCAGGTCTTCGGCGTGACAAGCGAACGCATTAATCACTAGGCTACTCTACTCCACTGACCTGCATTTAAACATGAATAACAAGCCCAGAGCCAGTGACAGCTTCCTTGCCATATTTACTGCTGAGATTCAAGCTCATGAGACCCGTGAAGATCCGGGTTAGAATTGGTCTTCAGTAACCCATGCTTGTCGTAAAAGGCGTCTAACGGGATCGGGTGGTCAGGCTCGCTGACTTAGTTGACACATGTCATCGTATCTCTTTTGCGTAGATTGGTGTTCATGCTGTTGATCGCTGGATTGTCTGGTCCAGAGATACGATCATATGTGTCAACCAAGTCAGCGAGCCTGACCACACGATCCCGTTTGTCGCCTCCTATGGCAAGCATGGGTCATCTTTAACCCGGATCTTCCCGGGTCACCAACAAATTATGCATTCATGGCGTTCATTTACAAACAGACGTGGTGTAGAAATGTTTCAGAACATTTTTTCGCCGGTGAGGTAACCTGGCCACGAAAGCAAAACGCTATTCACGCGAAGTCTCAGGTTCGATTCCCTTTATGGACAGATACAATGTGTTAAACCAAATTTTGATGTTCCGTCTCGACTCTACTAAAGCTTCTCGTCACTATATGGCTGAAATATTGCCGAGGTGACGTTAAATTTTAACTCACTAACTCTACTAAAGCTAAACTTGGCGCAAAGCCACACTCACTCACTCTAAATTGGTATTTTCAGTTTAAATGTACGTTTCAATTCCCCTGGGAATGGAAATTTGCGTAATGTGACCACCAAGTTCTGCTAAATTTGTTGATGAGCAATAAACTCTGCAATTGCACGTGGACTCCTCAAAATGGCTCCTTCCAGACCAAACTCTCCCGACAATTTAGCCGTATTGTACATACCCGTGTTAAATCACTCAGTCTGCAATACGATATTAAACTGTTGTTTGGTTGTCATCTATATTCTATGCGATAATTTCGCGTCGGTTAAGTGTGAAATTAATCCATTTCAGCGCGCTGCAATAATCATGAGATTCTGTTGATAGGAGTATTAAATCCTTCTTCATATCGGATCGATACAGCGTGATTCCTGGACCAGGCGGTGAAAGCATCAAGGGGCGTTTGTTTCAGTAGGTCTCAAAGTTTACTTTCCTTGTTGCTGACGTCACGCACAGCAATATTCAAACTTGTTCATGTTAGTGTGCTTTGTGAGTGAGTGAATTTAGTTTTTTTCCACCGCTTTTAGCAATATTCCGCAATATCTGCGGGGGACAGAGGAAATGGCTTGTAACATTGCGCCCACGTGGGAATGGAACCCGGGTCTAAGGCGTGACGAGTGAACGCGGTAACCACTCGACCACAAACACACAAACACAAACACAAACACACAAACACACACACACACACACACACACACACACACACACACACACACACACACACACACACACACACACACACACACACACACACACACACACACACACCGTGTGCTTTCTTGGCTTGTTAAAAACAAACAAACAATATTCAAGTTTTATTAAATTGGTTTCAAATAACTGAATGTGAACAGACAACCTGTGATAGATGTCATGAACTTACACATAATATGAGTGAGCGAGTTTAGTTTTACGCTGCACTCAGCAATATTCCAGCTATATGGCGGCAGTCTGAAAATAATAGAATCTGAACCAGATAATCCAGTGATCAACAGCATGAGCATCGATCTGCGCAATTGGGAACAGCGATGACATGTGACAACCAAGTCAGCGAGCCTGACCACCCGATCCCGTAAGTCGCCTCTTACGACAAGCATGAGTTACTGAAGATCAATATTCTAGCCCGGACCTTCACGGGTAACACATGCTATGACAATGATAGGGCTAGAATCTCTTAACATACATTGTATTTTACGACGCGTATTAGGAATATAGGTGAATCATCAATGTGATATAAAAATGAAAGACTCACTCACTCAACCACTCAACTAACTACTCAACCATTCAACCACTCACTCAACCACTCGCACTCAACCAGTCACACTTAACCACTCACTCAAGCACTCAACTACTCAACTACGCAACCATTCAACCACTCACTCAGCCTCTCACTCAGCCACTCACTCAACCACTCGCACTCAACCACTCGCACTCAACCACTCGCACTCAACCATTCACACTCAACCACTCACTCACTCAACCACTCACTCAACCTCTAAATAAATTACTCACTCAACCACTGAGCTACGCAACCATTCAACTACTCACTCAACCACCCATTCAACCACTCAGCTACACAACCATTCAACCACTCATTTAACCACTTACTCAACCACTTACTCAACCACTCACTCACTCAACTATTCAACCACTCAACCGCTTACTCAACCACTCACTCACTCAAACTCTCACTCAAACACTCAAACACTCACTTCACTCAAACACTCACTCACTCAAACACTCACTCAAACACTCACTCACTCAAACACTCACTCACTCAAACACTCACTCAACCACTCAAACACTCACTCAACCACTCAACCACTCAACCACTCACTCAACCACCAAACCACAATCTCACCTCACCTCACCTCTCGATCATGACAACTATAGGGTTAAAATAACATGCATTATTTGACGTAAATTCCTCGGCTGTTGAAAACATTATTTTGAAATACACGCAAACATGAAATACTATCACGAGTAAGTGTCACTTCTGGCTCTGGGCCTAGATTTTCGAAGCTCTCTTAGCGCTAAGATAGTCGTAAGTGCCATACATTAACATTAACTTACGACTATCTTAGCGCTAAGAGAGCTTCGGAAATCTAGGCCCTGATGTCTAAACCTGGGGGAGTTCCATCTGCCATTCTATACCTCGACTTTAGACCCTTGTAAATATCACTACTTCTGTTAACGTGGAAACAATGCACTTGATGTATAATTAGCCAATCAGTGTACTTACAGAAATGCCACATTTACAACTTAATGACAATAGAATGCCAGATGGGAATTATTTGCAAATTTCTTGTGATTAATGTGGGTTTTTTCAATTTTTTATTGAGCGATACACACGTGCACATAAGGATATGTCGAATTATCGTCCACTTTCAAGGGAAATGTCATATCAGCTCGGCATGAGTAGCTTTAAGTCATCAAAGGATTTTACTCCGTGATAATGAATTAACTCAACCGTGATAGCTTCTGTTTTTATCAGCTGGGTATTTAATACACAAAGGTTAGTTGGTGTAGGTGAGTGAGTGAGTGAGTGAGTGGATGAGTCGGTGAGTGAGTGAGTGAGTGGGTGCGTAGGCGACTGATTGAGTGAGTGAGAGTGGCTGACTGAGTGAGCTAAGTGAGTCACTGACTTTGTGAGTGAGTGAGTGGGTTGGTCGGTGAGTGAGAAACTGGTTAAGTTTGGGCGAGTAAGTGATTCAGAGAGTCAATCAGTGAATGTTGAATATTGTCTTTCATTTCTAGGTGCCCCATATCAGCGTTGATATCGCTTTCATTCATTAACGCTTTCCCCTATTCAGTAAATCCATGGGTAGAGTAAATATATTCCAAAACGGACGCACGTTTTCATGTTTTACACTAACTGCCTGCAAACTGCGAAATGCAAACCACAAAGCATACATATGCCTTGTTCATATACCTGTGAAGATCCGGGATAGAAAAATGATCTTCAGTAACCCATGCTTGTCGTAAGAGGCGACTAACGGGATCGGGTGGTCAGGCTCGCTAACTTGGTTGACACATGTCATCGGTTCCCAATTGCGCAGACCGATGCTCATGCTGTTGATCACTGGATTGTCTGGTCCAGACTCGATTATTTCCAGACCGCCGCCATATAGCTGGAATATTGCTGAGTGCGGCGTAAAACTAAACTCCCTCACTCACTTTGTTCATAACTTGCAACGGTAACGCAGCGTTAATAGATTAGGGAAATTTAAATCATTGAAAAGTGCAAAAAGATTTAATCGATATGTATGCTATTTTATTAAGCCGCATCCTGGGGTTTGGAGATCGAATAAAAAAACAGGAATCTGGTTGTAGCGATGGACATTTTTTTAAATATTCTTTCTTATTATGTTATCATTATTATATGCCACATTTCAATAGCGCCCTTTTTGAACCACTTCAAGATCACTCTAATACGCTTCACAAGTTGTTTTCCCTCGATCAGTGGATGTCAATCTCAAACAACACTTTGCATTTTCAATCCCAACTCCCAACATACAATTCTCACAGCCACTAGGCGTACCGAGTTAATGTGTCCAAGTTTACTGCACGTTGCTGTACCCGCAACTAGGTGTTTGCACGTATTCACTTGGCCATTATCTGGTCATTCGGGGGTTTATTAAGTGCACTGTACACTAGGGGTTGTGGTAACACTGAAAGAGTCTGCACACAAAGTTGACTCCAAGATTTATACACCCGGTCACAGTTGGGCTCGATCCGGGCTAGAATATTGATCTTCAGTAACTCATGCTTGTCGTAAGAGGCGACTTACGGGATCGGGTGGTCAGGCTCGCTGACTTGGTTGTCACATGTCATCGCTGTTCCCAATTGCGCAGATCGATGCTCATGCTGTTGATCACTGGATTATCTGGTTCAGATTCTATTATTTTCAGACTGCCGCCATATAGCTGGAATATTGCTGAGTGCAGCGTAAAACTAAACTCGCTCACTCATATTATGTGTAAGTTCATGACATCTATCACATTCTGTCTGTTCACATTCAGTTATTTGAAACCAATTTAATAAAACTTGAATATTGTTTGTTTGTTTTTAACAAGCCAAGAAAGCACACGGTGTGTGTGTGTGTGTGTGTGTGTGTGTGTGTGTGTTTGTGGTCGAGTGGTTACCGCGTTCACTCGTCACGCCTTAGACCCGGGTTCCATTCCCACGTGGGTGCAATGTTACAAGCCATTTCCTCTGTCCCCCGCAGATATTGCGGAATATTGCTAAAAGCGGTGGAAAAAAACTAAATTCACTCACTCACAAAGCACACTAACATGAACAAGTTTGAATATTGCTGTGCGTGACGTCAGCAACAAGGAAAGTAAACTTTGAGACCTACTGAAACAAACGCCCCTTGATGCTTTCACCGCCTGGTCCAGGAATCACGCTGTATCGATCCAATATGAAGAAGGATTTAATACTCCTATCAACAGAATCTCATGATTATTGCAGCGCGCTGAAATGGATTAATTTCACACTTAACCGACGCGAAATTATCGCATAGAATATAGATGACAACCAAACAACAGTTTAATATCGTATTGCAGACTGAGTGATTTAACACGGGTATGTACAATACGGCTAAATTGTCGGGAGAGTTTGGTCTGGAAGGAGCCATTTTGAGGAGTCCACGTGCAATTGCAGAGTTTATTGCTCATCAACAAATTTAGCAGAACTTGGTGGTCACATTACGCAAATTTCCATTCCCAGGGGAATTGAAACGTACATTTAAACTGAAAATACCAATTTAGAGTGAGTGAGTGTGGCTTTGCGCCAAGTTTAGCTTTAGTAAAGTTAGTGAGTTAAAATTTAACGTCACCTCGGCAATATTTCAGCCATATAGTGACGAGAAGCTTTAGTAGAGTCGAGACGGAACATCAAAATTTGGTTTAACACATTGTATCTATCCATAAAGGGAATCGAACCTGAGACTTCGCGTGAAGAGCGTTTTGCTTTCGTGGCCAGGTTACCTCACCGGCGAAAAAATGTTTTGAAACATTTCTACACCACGTCTGTATGTAAATGAACGCCATGAATGCATAATTTGTTGGTGACCCGGGAAGATCCGGGTTGAAGTTGACCCATGCTTGTCATAGGAGGCGATCAACGGGATCGTGTGGTCAGGCTCGCTGACTTGGTTGACACATGTCATCGTATCTCTGGACCAGACAATCAAGTGATCAACAGCATGAACATCAATCTACGCAATTGAGATACGATGACATGTGTCAACCAAGTCAGCGAGCCTGACCACCCGATCCCGTTGGACGCCTCTTACGACAAGCATGGGTTACTGAAGACCAATTCTAACCCGGATCTTCACGGGTCTCATGAGCTTGAATCTCAGCAGTTAATATGGCAAGGAAGCTGTCACTGGCTCTGGGCTTGTTATTCATGTTTAAATGCAGGTCAGTGGAGTAGAGTAGCCTAGTGATTAATGCGTTCGCTTGTCACGCCGAAGACCTGGGTTCGATTCCCACATGGGTAAATGTGTGAAGACCATTTCTGGTGTCCGCCGCCGTGATATTGCTGGAATATTGCTAAAAGCGGCGTAAAACCATACTCACTCATCCGTATCGATAAACTATTAATGAGAGTGATACGCTTTTAATAAAGGATATAGGTCAGAATAGGTCAATGATATATTTTTCGCATATTTTCACAATATATGGATCTCTACAATGAATAGTTAAATACACAGAGTCGGACTCTGTTACCATCAAGAATGTCTTTGTATTGTTGTCAGTAGCGCGGTTTCTTATGATCAAAAGGGGAGGTGGGGTAGCATAGTGGTTAAAGTGTTCGCTCGTCACGCCGAAGACCCGGGTTCGATTCCCCGCATGGGTACGATGTGTGAAGCCCATTTTTGGTGTCCCCCCCGTGATGTTGCAGGAATATTGCTAAAACCCAATTCACTTAAATTTTGTAAAATTGTTAGCAGTAGTAGTAGTAGTTGAATAGCAGCAGCAGCAGCAGCAGTAGTAGTAGTAGTAGTAGTAGTAGTAGTAGTAGTAGTAGTAGTAGTAGTAGCACAGTAGTCCACTCTGACAATACTCACACTACTGTGAATACAAACATCCCCGCACAATTATTAGTGTTGTCGTTTTATTATTATTATGGTTAATACATAGAGATTACTAAACGAGTGTCACGAGTACAGTAATCTGTTTCTTACACACCATAAAATCGCACCATTTTATGCTCGAATAGATTCAAATTTCTTACCTTCTCATCGTAGCTGCGCAATAATACACAACACAACGTTTATGAATGAGTGACGTCACTTGCTTTCCTAAACACTACTCATCCCCATGGTGACCCTCCACTAAAAAGTTTCTGCCACCTCTTCGCAACATCAAGGCAATAGTGATAATGATAACTAGATAAGATCACAGAAAATTAATTCAACCCTCCAAAACGATGATGTTACCATGCAAATCCTTAAGCTCACTGGATCACTAGCCTGGCGCATTAGACAGCTCGCCCACCACGCCCCACACATATTATGAGTGAGTTGATGCACACATCGTATCAAAAATCGCATCCAGTGAGTGACTCAACAGATCATGCCTGTGAATGATTCAAAATCGTACCTAGTGACTCCAGAGATCGTATCTATGTGGGCTTCGACAATCTCCCATCCACATGATCTGCATCCATTTGCGGAACCAAACCCACCAGACCGGCGATCCAGGGCCAAGATTTTCGAAGCTCTCTCAGCGCTAAGATAGTCGTAAATGCCATACATTAATATTAACTTACGACTAACTTAGCGCTTAGAGAGCTTCGAAAATCTAGGCACAGTACCTTAACCAGCAGGCCATCTGGGTTTCCTGAACATCGGTTTAATATGTTTATTGAAACCGGGGCGGTGGAGTAGTCTCGTCACGCGAAAGACCCGGGTTCGATTCCCCACATGGGTACAATGTGTGAAGCCCATTTCTGGTGTCCCCGCCGTGATGTTGCTGGAATATTGCTAAAAGCGTCGTAAACCTAAACTCACTCACTCACTCATTCATTGACTGAAACCCGTACTTTCAGGATATATGATTTCAGACTATCATTCCATGTTTTCCTGTTTACATCATACGTCTCGGCATGCGTGCCCCAATTTCAAGACATAATTTGACACAAAGCTTCAACAAAATCTATAAATCGTGTGATTCCTGTTCTTGCCCATAACTTGATTGTCAGGTTTGTGAGTGAGTGAGTTTAGCTTTACGACGCTTTTAGCAATATTCCAGCAACATCACGGCGGGGAACACCAGAAATGGGCTTCACACATTGTACCCATGTGGGGAATCGAACCCGAGTCTTCGGCGTCACGAACAAACGCTGTAACCACTAGGCTGCCTCACCGCGCCGTCTGGTTTGCGTGCATTCTATGATGCAATCGATAGGGCATTGATCTATGCATGCAAATTTCTCCAAAATCTTAACCTCTTACACCATATAACATCTGTTTCGATTAGACGAGACTGGACATTCTCTGATGATTACGCCCTGTTTATCAATAATAATAGTAAAGATTGAAGCCCGTTGTCTTTTAACCTGATTATTATCATTGTTGAAAAAAATTCAACTCTATGGTATTATGATGTTTATAAAAGTAGGACACATATGTTTAGATCAGGTTTCCAGGGACATCTCATTGTTGGCAGTTCTGTTGTTACTAGTCTTTTATATGATTTCTTTTGTATGGATGTTTGTACATGCACGTTTGATTTAACACAGGGCGCATACAACATTTACCTACGGTATTTTTATAACAACGAACAAATCCCTTTCTTATTGTACTGAGCGGGAACAACGTTTTAAGAAGCTTACCAGAAAAAAATCAATAAATGCTTTTGTTAATGCTGACAATGTCTACATTATCCTACAAGGGGAAGTGCAATTGTTGCCAGCTGAACAAGATCAACACATATTTTCTCACTTCGACAGTGGGGCTGTTTAACAAATTGGATGCGGACTTACAAAGAAATTCGGTATCGGGGAACACTATTCTACAGAGGCTTTTTCACTTTAATCAATTTATTACCTACTTTTGTTTCCATGGCAATCAAGAAATATAGAGCTTACGTACAGAGTTAATTACGGTAATAGTTCTTTTTTCTGACAAGAAAGATTGGGAAATCTTTGGGACATTTTTGATTCTTTGATGGTCGGCTGTAATGAATGGACCTGTGAATCTAAAGGCCACCAGGAACGTTTCCATGACGAAAACATTGTAATAAAAACATGAAAAGAAATCCCGACTGCAAATGCAATAACGGTTGTCTCATCTTGCTGGGGCGTTTCAGCTGTCCAGGTAATCATTTAATGGCAAAATGACACTTCAACTTTGGTCTTTGAGCTTTGAGGGAAGCGACAGGGTCATGTGATGTCACGTGATCATACCAATATCGATTGGTTACCTCTGTCAGTGTAGTGTATACTTGATTAGAACGTAGCTGGGAATCTAGCGGAGTAGTAACAGTGATTAGCTGGTGGACTCGCGCGGACGTCAGAGAGGAAGGCAACGGACAAAGCGAGGAGACTACTTTGTACGCGAACGTCAGAGAAGACAGCCGGAGACTTCAGTCCTAACTTCGAAGTGCTTCACTTTTCTGTGTCACGTTTGGGATTCTGTTTCGCTTGAAATTTTAGCCATGGCAAGTTTGGAGCTTTCGGACTTTCAGAAGAGGAAAATAATGAGTGTCTTCAACACCCTGTATGGTAAGTTTCATTACTGAACAAATTTTCCTTAGAAAGTATACAACCGTTTTAAAAGATTGTCCATATAGTAAACATATGATTAATAGCCCATTAAAGAGCGATTGTTTTTTTCGCACATTGGAAAGACACTTTTCAATTTGCTTGAATAGCATCTTGTACGGGCTTTCAACCGATTCTACCTTTTCTTTCAGCGTTTGACAATGCAAGGTCAGGAGGAACTATTAACATGACTTTAAGCTTTAAGACATATATCCAAACATCACTTGAAAGTATACGGTTTTGTATAACTCCTTAATTTGTATTTGTTTTTTGTTCATCCTTAGCATTCTAATTTCTTCTTGTTAAAAGAAACAAAAGTGTTGAGACTAGTTTATTCGAATGGCGGTTGTAGTTGATGCTATAAAGTTTCATCGGATGCATCTGAATATTCATTTGAATATAATTACGCATGAACCTATCAGCGACCAGCAGAACTACCCGGATGTCGATTGTGTATTCTGTGTGATATTTTCCGTCTTGTTCTCTACCCAGTAAGGATGCCGTGTAATAAGTTTTGCCACGATTGCTTGCTTGGTCTGTTTTGATTCGATTTGTTGTGATGAGGCTTTAAAAAAGCCTTTCGCAAGCAGCATTTAATAATTTTTGCAAATCTGCATTTTCTTGACGAAGCTGTTGATCTTCACACACATACACAAAAGAAATAGAGAAAGACAGTGGGAGAGAAATAGAGAGAGAGGGGGAGAAGAAAAGGGAGAAAGAGAATTTTTTGAGACACGTTTAGTCGTTTATTTGTTACTGAACCAATACCAGTATTCCATGATGAACGATGTAATCGTCAGAAGTCCCTCAATCGATCACCAAGCACTGTCACATATAGCGATCACGAACACAGTTTCCATTTGTATATTCGTCATTGATTAATTGGAATTTATCTACGTTGAGTAAATATCGGTTACGATTATATACATACTGCGTAGTTAGGCTGTTGTATTGATGTGGATGATCCTTATAAGCTGGAAATAGGGTTCTTGCTCAGTGAACACATGTTGGACTAAATCCATTTTTCTTACGGGGATGTGTTACTGTGTTTCATTCTGTATGCGTCTGTATAACATGGCAAGGCATGACATTTGTAAAATAAATAACATATTTCGTATGATTGGCCCAAACTAGCTATACCCGATCCACGAGTGAGTGAGTGAGTGAGTTTAGTTTTACGCCGCACTCGGCAATATTCCAGCTATATGGCGGTGGTCTGTAAAGAATCGAGTCTGGACAAGACAATCCAGTGATCAACAACATGAGCATCTATCTGCGCAATTGGGAACCGATGACCTGTGCCAACCAAGTCAGCGAGCCTGACCACCCGATCCCGTTAGTCGCCTCTTACGACAAGCATGGGTTACTGAAGGTTCCTTCTATCCCGGACCTTCACGGGTCCCGATCTACGAATGTCTCCGTGGAAAAGATATGTCACAAGAAGGCCTGTCAAAGTTAATTAAAAATAAATTTACATTAAGATGTCGCAGAGGTCTGAATGCCAATGCAGTATGTTAAATATCTTCTCAATGGTACTGACAAACAATCCCGAAACTGCTCGTTGCCATTGTTCAGGACCTTGGGCAACGTCATGCCGAGTGAAGTGCCTTTTCTTTTACTTTACGAAAACATATCATTTTATTTGTACTTTCCCATGGGTATAGCCAATATATTGTATGTCGTGGGTACAAGCACACATTGACCGAAGCCATCGATCACAATCTGTCGCTCAGACGAAAAGTGGACACGGTCTGGATCAACCAAGTCCATCCAGACCCTTCTTGGAACCCGAATTGTTGACGTATCAAGCTACAACAGACTAAGTGGATGCTGCATGCTTCCGGCGGAGATACAGTTTGCATGTTCCATCTGCTCCACGCAAACGGACTCGACTTACCTTGGAAAAGACAGTCCATTGCAAATCGTGCATTCGTCAGGGCCGGATTATGCGTCCATCTCAGTCTCAGTCTCTGATGTTGTGCTGCCAGTCGCTGATGTTGTGCTGTCAGTCTCTGATGTTGTGCTGCCAGTCTCTGACGTTGTGCTGCCAGTATCTGATGTTGTGCTGCCAGTGTCTGATGTTGTGCTGCCAGTATCTGATGTTGTGCTGCCAGTCTCTGACGTTGTGCTGCCAGTCTCTGATGTTGTGCTGCCAGTCTCTGATGTTGTGCTGCCAGTCTCTGACGTTGTGCTGCCAGTCTCTGATGTTGTGCTGCAGTCGCTGATGTTGTTGTGCTGCCAGTCTCTGACGTTGTGCTGATGTTGTGCTGCCAGTCTCTGACGTTGTGCTGCCATGTCTCTGATGTTGTGCTGCCAGTGCCAGTCTGT